>NW_010971389.1:2468585-2511530 GCF_000463585.1 Tarenaya hassleriana | reverse complement strand
GGAAAGACGACGATTAATAAAAAATCGATCCGAGAGAGAGGGAGAGAGTAGTAGCTGTGAATTGAAACAGAAGGGCTTGACACAAAGGTGGAATTCTCGGAGAGACTGTACCTCTTCTTCAAGGGTAGTAGCCGGTGAAGGTGAATCCCCTGCCGACGATTTCACCTGCACAAAACCAAGCGAAGCATTCGAGTCCAAACAATGCAGCGATCCCTGCATCTTCCACCTTCAAGTCCCCTCTGTTCTTCCACAAGCTCTTCACCTGGTCTAATTCCTTCCAGAATGTCTCGTACTGCCCGGGAATGCTGCAATCGGATGATCGGTAAATAAGTGGTTAAACCCAAATTGGAAAATATGCCAAAGCCAAAATCTTGAACCTACATATTAACAACCATAAAGTGCTAGATTTGATTGGGTTCCAGCGTTTAAATCGATGTCCAAGGACTAACAAGGTCCTATCCACAACGAAGTGATATACAAAACAGATGAAGAGTACTATTATTAGTGGCGAGGCCCTAGCTTGTCTGACATTCACGAGTTGCCAAATGAACTACTAGAAGAGATAATCTTCGTAGAAGTCGAGCATCACAATCTTAAATGTTTTTAACCTAGGACAATGACTGAGCACGGAAAAACAGCTCAAAACAGAGGTAATGTAAGCATAACACAACATGAAACCAGTAAAACCCAGAAGAGAAACTAGACCTACAGCTCTAAGTGATGTTATATTCAAAGGAAGGATGAACTATATGTGGGTAATGTAGCAACTTTCTGCTAAAGTCTCAATCCCTTGAATTGAAAATGCAGAAAACAATGTATCGGGGAGAGATCTCTCGCAAATCTGAAATCTAGAAATATAGTTGCATAACCAATGCACCTAGGAAAACTCCCCAGAACAAGAGAGGAAGAGATAACAACCTAGCAAGACGGGTGTAAAGCAATTGCTTAGACAAATCGTTGCATTTCTCTACGGTAGCAGGCTCCTGAATATATTGCTTGTTCTGCTCCAACAGCTGCTTGTAGTAGGAAGTCCCATGCGTTGCCACAAACTTCGAAGCCTGGCATGCCTTTGCTTGAAGCTGTACCAACTTCGACGCCATGACGGGAACCAAAACTTTGACTGCAGAAAAATCTATCAGCAACCCAATTCAATTTTACTGGTTAAGGATGGAAGATGAGGGGATAAAGCTGCAAAATAGACAAGCTTATACCAACAACTGATGGTAATCAAAGTTCTTGACTTGCACTCTACGTTGACGTTTCAAAACCATTTCGTGTCTCCTCTACGAATTGAATAACCCAAAGTAGTCCCAGAACACGAAACATTACAAATTCAGTTCGCCCACGAAGTCAGAATGTTCCTCGACGCACTCGCATTGACCAATCTAGAAGGCTAAAACCTTAGTTCCCAATCACAGATGACAGATCTAAACGAACGAACTCTACTGGGGGATCAAAAACGCAAAACAAAACCCCCCCGAAAACTTGACCAAAGAAAGGCGAGTATTAGACGGAATCATCGGAACCCAACAACATAACAAGTACGAAGAAGGCGGATTTGAGAGAAAACCCCTAGAAATGAAAGACGAAACTGCGAAGAAAACAAAACAGAACTGAGAATACGAACAAAGAATCTATGATCAGAGGTATAATTACATTTCCGGCGTGCTCGTCGCGGAGTCTAATCGGAAAAGAAGCGACACCGGCGGACCAACGACGGCGCAGAGGGTGAAGGAGATGAGTTTTTGTTTTTTAACCTCAGCCTTCCCGAGCGTGATCAGCAAGCATGATTTAGTTATATCACATATATATATATATAGTGATGATTAATGAAGTTAAAAAATGGTAATTTAATATCATATTATTTTATTTCGATATAAAATTGTTCTAACTAAAAAATAGGTGTAGGGGAATCCAATAAAAATAAATACTGTTATAGCATCTTAATATATATAAATAAATTATTTTTTTCTATAAATACATTTTTATTTAAAATTAAATAAAAAATGGTAATTTAAAATCATATTATTTTATGTCGATACAAAATTATTCTAAATTTAAAACTAGGTAAAGGGAAATCCAATAAAAATAAATACTGATATAACATCTGAATATATATAAATAAATTCTTTTTTTCTATAAATAAATTATTTATTTAAAAATTAAATAAATATATGAGTTTTGAATTTTATTCAATTTTTAATATCATTAAAATATGATGCAAATATTTAAATTAGAAAAGCACAAACCGTAAATTATAGTTGATCTATATTTCAAATTTTTGGTAAAAACGAAAATATCTTGTTATTTTAATACAAATTTTGGTACTATTTTGAAATATTATGTATTTTAATGTATCTATATGAAATTATGAATAAAAATAATTTATTGAAGTTTTTTAAAACGTAATTGTAAATGGCATTTTTCGTAGAAAATGAAATTAAATGGAAACCGTTCTTCAGACGTAAACAACACCAAATAAACAAATCTCCTTTTTATTGTAACTGCATTCGAACGACACCGTTTTCCCTAAACCTGTTAAACGACGACGTTTTGCTCTGCCTGGGCATCTTGGGAACATCCTCCTTTCTCGGCCTCGTCTCCGGTAACAACGCCGCCGAGGCAACCAGCACTGATGAGAGTCTAGATTTTTCATCTCCGCCATTGACGTGCAAAAGCTTTTTCTCCTTCTCTTCAAAATCTGGAAAAAAAGTTTGAAGCTTTCCCCCATTTCTGACACGGGTTCGATTATGGCTTTTACGGATTTGTATAGTTGCAGTGTGATCTCTCAATTGTTTCAGATGCTACTCCTGCTGCTGAATGTGCGAATCTGTGATTACTTTTTTTTTTCCTCTCAAGCGAGAAAATTTGGGGTTTTCTCGAGAAACCGCGGGAAAAGCACCCTAAACCACACGGTTCTGGAAGATGTCGGTGCCACGTGGGTAGGCACCGTTGACCGTGAAATCTATGAAGCGAGTGGAGCGTACGATGTACGCGCCGAACGCGCGAGTGGGTAAAGAAACGCGCATTGAAGGGTGGTGGTGGGGATGAGGAAGAAAGCCCACATGGTGTCGTCGTGGCCCAAAAGCATCTCGTGTGTCCACGTGACTTTATGCCGTTAACTCAAACTAAAACCCGGTCCGACCGGGGTAAACCGGATTTTACTCAGAAACGGTTCTACTTTAAAATTCAATAAAATCTTAATTTTTTTATAATCATAAACAGGATATCTGTTTCTATTTGAAATGAAATGATTGGATAATTAGAAATGACTATTAATGGTAGTATAGATGAAATTTAGTGTGACGTTGATGAAAAGGAAAAAGTTACGTTTATGCACAAAAAGTTACGTTCATGACTTTCTTGTGTTGCAGATAACGAAAACCGAAATTATTTGGTGCCACCCCAAACCCAAACCGGTTTTATCATGCGACACAGAACCAAATCGAACCGAACCGAGATTCCTCTGTTTTCCGTATAAATCATTTAACAGTTTCACACTTCACATCATCTCTAACCACCGAAGTAGAAAACGAAAAACAGACTCCCACACTCTCAATTAAACTCACCCAATCCTCACAGACGCGGAGAAAGAGAGAGAGAGAGAGAGAGGTGCTGCAATGGCGGTGGCGAACAACTTGACGGCAATACTGAACTTCATAGCGTTGCTGTGTTCGATACCGATAACGGCGTCGGGTATATGGCTCGCCTCCAAGCCCGACAACGAGTGCGTCCACCTCCTCCGGTGGCCTATCGTTACCCTCGGCGTCCTCATACTCGTCGTTTCCGCCGCCGGATTCATCGGCGCCTACTGGTACATCTCTCCTTCTCTCTCTGCCTTCATATCTCTGCGTTTCTCGGATAAGAAAATTGGCAGACTTTTGGTACTTTTGATATTCTTGTTTGAGTGATTTAGCTCGTTGAATAGTGGAGCTCGAAGATCTGATTCAAAGAAAACTGAGAATTGTACCCATTTTTTCTTTCTGTGACACTGAAACGATTGTTTTTTTTTCAGTTTTAAATTTAGAAACAATTAAGGGACTTACCCATTAACGTTCTGGATGATTATAGATGTCAAAGATTGGATTTTTGTGACTAACAAAACTGGAAGTTCGCCCGCTTTTTATACATCTGAGGATCTTTTTCTCCAGTGAGTGGTTCAGGAAGAGAGTGACCCAGTAGGATCATGAACGATTACATATATAAAGATAGAATTTTTTTGGGCCAAAAGAACTGAGGAAAAAGAGAGAGAGAGAGAAGCATACCCAGAAAGGTTCCGAGCACAAAGATATCACCTTTAAGCTCGAACTTTCTCCTCCTTCATTACCCAGAAACAAAAAACCCTAAAATCTTCTTGTTGTTCGGACCAGGTACAAGGAAACCCTATTGGCAGTGTACCTGTGTTGTATGGCGATACTGATAGGGCTGCTACTGGTGGTTCTGATATTCGCGTTTGTGGTGACCCGACCCGACGGGTCGTACCCGGTGCCCGGGAGAGCCTACAAAGAGTACAGGCTGGAAGAGTTCTCGAATTGGCTCAGAGACAACGTTGTGGACTCTAAGAACTGGATCAAGATTAGGGCTTGTTTGGCTGATACAGATGTTTGTCCCAAACTCAGCCAAGAATACATCACTGCTGATCAGTTCTTCTCTTCCCCCGACATCACCCCTCTCCAGGCAAGCCCCCTCTCTCTCTCTCGATTCATTTGGTTGAGACTGTGAGTTAGATTGGAGGTAATAGTTCTTGGATGTTCTATGGTCAGATCAGTGCGGTTAGATCATTGGGATCAATCTTGTTTAGGGGATGCGAATTTGGAAATGTTTTTTTTTTCTAATTCCTAGGCTGTGGCTCTAGTGAAAGCTAAGTAAAAAGATGCAAATTCTCGAGAAAACAAAAAGGGTATGGGGTTGAGCTCTATAGCATAAAGTTTCAATCTTTATTTGCTTTACATTAGTCTAAAGAAAATTATTCTTATTCTCTCTAGCTATTCATCTCTCTCTCCTCTCTTTTGCTTTTTTAGAGGTTTTTTGAAGCTATTTTGTTGTTGGGTTTTTCAAAATTCTACAGAAAAAAGCTGAAAATGAACGTTTTTTTGTGTATATAATTAATATGCATAGTATACATTATTTTTAATTGGAAAAAATTCATAGTGTTTTGGGAGTAGAGACTAGAGAGGGAAACTGTGGTAGAAGATGCTGGAGAACAATAGAAACTGCTGGTTTATGAGATAAATCATAAATCTTACAATTATTAGGACCCACCAACCAGATTTTGTCTCTATTTTCAACAAAATGATCGAATATTTAAAAAAAAAATCAAATGGGTTTCTTTTATCTCTAATGACTAATTATTAATAATAAACAAAAGGATTGAACCACGTCTTTTTGTTTTGTCCTGATTCAGACAAAGCAATGTGGGTGTTGATAGTTGTCGAGGTTTTAAATAATTACATTTTGCAATTTCAAGTCTGTCTTCTTCTATGCCCACAAAGATTCAATGATTTCATCATCTCTCTAATATGCGTGTTTTATTTTTCAGATTTTTTTGTTTTGTTTTTAAAACTCTATTGTATAATCCAATTTTAAATGAGGAGAGATATGTAAACAGTATTTTTTTTAATGAAAAAAACAAAAAGAGGTTTTATTTTAAATTTTATTAAAACACGCACTATAGACTATCTAGGGTTATATAAAAAGATTTTGGACCAACTATCGCTCAATTATTAAGTAAATATAATGAGTTTGTGACCCTATTTGTTCTGGTAATAACTATTTATTATTTTTTATTTTTATTTTTGGGTAGGTTTGATTTTTTTATTTTAAATTTTTTTGGTTTAAATGATTATTTTAAAATTATGGTCGGTTAGCCTTTAGTTTTTTTATTAACATTATATTTATTTCCAATTTAATTAATTTTTGATAGAATAAAAGTGTATATTATGTAATCTGATTTCATATATAGATCGCCACGGGAGTCTGATTTGACTCGACTCAACAAACGTCAATTTGTCTCCGTATGTCAACATCGCATCAAAGTGCGTTTTTATCATTGTTTTCCACCCACAATTATTTATCCCACTTAACCTTAAAATAATATAAAATAAACCAAGAAATTCTAAAAACTTAAACAAGATCCTAAATTTTAAATTAGATTTATTTTCACGGTATTTTTTTATTTTTCAAAATCCTTCATATACGAACCAAAAATCCTATTAAAGTTTGGTCCTTTTTTTTATGCGTGTATTTCTAATTCCGAACGAGAAACTCTTTGTGTGAGTGGAACAGTCGGGTTGCTGTAAGCCGCCGACGGCGTGCGGATACAGCTTCGTGAACCCGACGGTGTGGCAGAATCCGACGAACATGGCGGCGGACGGAGACTGTTACATATGGAACAACGACCAGAGCCAGCTGTGTTACAACTGCAACTCGTGCAAGGGCGGCCTCCTGGGGAATCTCAGGAGGGAATGGAGGAAGGCTAACGTCATCCTCATCGTCACCGTCGTCGTCCTCATCTGGGTTTACCTCATCGCCTGCAGCGCCTTCCGTAACGCCCAGACAGAAGACCTTTTCCGCCGCTACAAACAGGGCTGGGTCTAACTCTGTTCCAACGGCTCTTGTCTCCTCTCTTGTAGATATACTTTGGTCTCAATTTTCTCTTCTTGTTCTTGTTTTAGATGCGCCGCTTGTATCTGAGTTTGGTTGGCGACCGGTTCGCGAACTCAACACAAATATTATGATACACAGAATTTTAAAATAGCTTGAATCTTGATTTTAAAAATTCTCAAGGTTCATTAGGTGATGACCAGATAGAAGACAGAACCGAATTGGTTAACCCGGTTTACGTCGATTTCTTGTAACCCAAAACCGGGTTGTGTCTACAAAGAAGGAAAAAAAACGCTGAATTTCAAAGACTGCCGGGCTAAATATGGATCTGTCTGGAGTCTTACCATCTCACAAAGACATTGCCTATGTACAGACAGACCTTTCCCGAGTCCGTGCAATGTTTGCTTAAGCCGAGGATAGTTTTCTCGAGTATACAACGTACATCGGATCCGAGCGTCCAGGGTTCGGGGATATATCCACAGCCTGGAAACAAGTTCATGCAAAAAAAAAAAAAAAAAAATCAGCGTCGAAGAAAAGAGTTGCAGCATGGATGGATGGAATGTGCAGAGATAAGTTAACCTTAGGAGGTTCATATCCTCCGGTGTAATGGAAATACGATCCAACGATCACGGCGTGATCAGAATCACCGGTTGATGTCCATATCGAGATGGCCTTAGTCCAGAAACAGCGGTTGGAAAAGCTGTACAAACATAAATCAAAACCGGACTTTGAAACCTCGGGTTTGTTTCCATGCTATGAACAACGAAAGATTCTCCTTGGGAAGATAACGGAAAACCTCATCAGAGCAAGTCCTCCGGGTTTGAGGATTCTGCTCATTTCCTTGAATACTTCGAGTGGCTTCGTAAGATAGTCCACGCTAACCTACAACAGGAACCAAAAGATTCGGATTCGGATTCAGATTCATACCAAAATAGCAAATCTTTAAACAGATTTTGTAGATACATCGTTTTTTGAGACATGCCGACAAGGTTAGACGTAACTTACCACGTTTGTAATCACATCGAAAGTGTTATCATCGAAAGGCAGATTCGGGTTGAGGTTTAAATCTTGGACTACATACTCGGTTAGAACCTGATGAGAAACAAGAAATTGGTTCAGTTTCGCGGTTCCATGTTCCTTAAGTTGTGTTTTTTTTTTCTAACACTTGGATTGAATGTGTCTTGCCGGATTACGCTTAAGCTCTTCTTCGTTCATGCCCATTCCAACTATTCGTTCTTGCTTGTACCCGGCCGGATAATGGCTGACCTATACGGTCACACATAAAGAGTCATATCATGAACATATATATCACAAAACGATCGATATTTATGAAGATTCACACAGAGATCGGAGATTTGTTTTTCCGCACCCAACTGCTACACATGTCGAGAATGCTCACTCCCGGAGTATTGCTTGTAGGCAGAACCCGAGAGTAGTACTTTGTCAATGCAGCTATGGCCGGATCGTCAATGTGTGTCACAAACCGTGGAGCATCATAGAACAGCGAATCAGATGACCTGAAAAAAGAAACAAGTTGTATGCTTTGGCTTTCACTCTCCTTGATTACTCAAACCCCCCGAAAAGGGTACCGAAAACTCGGAACCTTGGGCCATAATATATGAATGTGATGAGTGTACAACTAGCTGGCTCGGCTCAGTCCAGACCAACCCCAACCAGCTCAACCCGTTTTTTAACGAGTCCAGAAAATCTTAAACCAACTCGCCAAAAAAATCGAAACTTGGGGACATAAGATATGAATGTCACTCCAAACTAGCAATAGGAACATACAAATCTCAAGCCAACCATACAGTTCACATATGTTCGCGGAGGACAGAACACAAACACTGGTTCGGGTCGAAAGAATCTTTACTCGTCGAATCGCTGGAAATCTTCGTCCTTGAAGGGGAAGCTGTCTGGCCACTCCACGTTCTTCAAAGCCTGCATTTGACAAAAGGGTTTGTGATCAGAATCTTCCATAACATTCTCTCTTCCACTAGTTTCAGATTCCAATTTCATTTCTTCATCAACAAGCTACACGATTCATACTCCAGTTCCTATAGACCAAAGTAACCGAACTTATTCACTGCAGATTCTTCCAGAAACTCCATCTCATTCACTGCAGATTCTCCAAAACCCCAAAATCACAGATTTTTCATGAGACGACCCGACAACCAAACAGGAAGAAACAGAGACACACACCTCTTCGACGGGTGAAGGATTTGTCTGTCTCGCAGAAGCGACGAACGATTTCCCAGCGGAATTACCCGCCATGTTCATCCAGAACGAAACACCAACACCCAGAGCCAATCGCCGGCGGGAAGCTCGAGCCTTTCGGCCAAAAGTTTTAAGAGCACAGTCGGCGGCGGAAACTCCGATCGCCGGCGAGGAGGAAGAAGAATAAGGGACAAGGAAAGTGCCAAAGGAGAGAAGTGGAGGGAGAGGTTTGGATCCGAGGCCGAGAAAAAAAGCGGTTTTCGACATAATCGTAGTTCTTGGGTTGTGTCTGGTTTTGTTTGGGCTTCGAGGACAAAAAGAACAGAGCCGATAGATTTGTCTTTGAAGATGATCCAAAGTCAGTGATCCAAACAACTCTTACGTGGCCGCAACAATTCCCCAAATGAGCAATTTGGGTTTTCCTGATATTCATATAATTTTTGGGGTGAAATTGTAAGAAAATGGAATATAAGAAACAAGATTTCATAGTACATATGTTTTGGTTGGTTGGTAGGTAATAAAACGAACTTGGTTTAATTATCATTTTACTCTGAAAATGTATTATATTGTATGGGTGTTTGAATTCCAAAATTATAACGTTGAAAGTATCTCCACAAATATTTGTAAATGGAAGTTTTGGGGGTTTTCTGATATTCATATAAATTTTGGGGCGAAATTGTAAGAAAATGGAATCTAAGAAACGAGATTTCCTAGCACATAGTGTGGTTGTGCTTGTGCCTATGGTGAGGAAGTAAAATAAACTTGGCTCATAAGCATATACATCGGAAATGTATATGTTATATTTGTGGTGGAATTTCAAAATTATAATGTTAAAGTGTTTCCAAAACTATTGCGAATATTACCATGGAATTTTGCTCGATATCAAACTTTTTTTTCTTCCAAAACTATTGCGAATATTAAAATTTTAAAATAGATAAAGGTATGTACATTGTGTAATCGTGTTCATAGATATTTTTGTCGTATGGGTTACAACGTCAAAAACATGTTCTTGTCTCCGTCTTAATAATTGTCGCAAGTGCCAAATTACGAGGCCACTATCTTATGAACTCATTGACGTTGACTTGTTTTATTGTTTGTGTTTTTAGAGATAAATACTCTTACATAAAAAAGACACCAAGCTTTATGGTCCGTGGACGTATAAAATTCATATATTTTATTGATTTATATAAATCATATCCAAACATTATATAAAATGGGCGGGTCGGGCCGGGTTCGGGCCGGATTCAATTCGGGCCTAGAATTTTTCGGGCTGGGTCGGCCCGCCCATTTATTTTTCGAGTCTAGGATCGATGGCCCGGAGCCCGGCCCTACAGGGCTTCGGGCGGGTTCAGACCGGGCTTCGGACTTTTTATTAAATAAAAATATTTTTTGCGATAATAATAATAATATTAATATGAAACCTTCAACAAAAATATTTTTAAAACCGATAACAACAAAGTCATTTAGTTCACAAATAAAAATCGCACACAGAGTACTTTTCAAAACTAGTTTTGTTTTTCCAAAAGCAATGCAAGGATCTGAGTGCAATGGTGTTGGACACCCTAAGGTAAGATCCAGCATAATTCTCTCAGTTTCATTTTCAATGGCAAAAAGCTCTTCTTCTGAGGATTGTCATTTTATTGTTCTTAAAGGAGTCCATCCCCAGACTCGAGGACAAAACTTCTTGCTGCCACTGATGGGATCGAGGACGCACTGTACTATTTTAGTGATGTTATTTCCGCTGGCATACCTGATATCGGGAGGCTGATAACAGACCACATTCTGCAGCATCTAACTCTCCCACTAATTCTTCCGTCTTTGTGCATTGAGACTGTTAATGTACATGCCCCTTTTTATTTGTTGAATTCTTTATTCCTTTTAAATTATTTAATTTATTTTTTTGAGTCTTTAGGCTTTATGGTGTATGATCCTACAATCCTAATTTGGTCTACTTTTGGTTTCTGGGTAATTTCAGGATATCCCAATCGACCCGGTCACTTCCCTTTATCTGCTTTGCTGCATCTTGCGTGTAGTTAAAATCAAAGATTTGGCAAATACAACTGCTGCTGCTCTTTTCTGCCCCATAAAGGCGTTCATTTCAAGGTCTCACGCTCATGAAAGCTCTACACTTGGAAATCAACATCAAGGCAATGGTATTGCTGAGAAGAAAATTAAGCAATGTTCAAGCGTTGCAGTATCAAGCGAGGGCATTGATTCTCACAGTTGCATTGAAGATACTGAGAAAAGTAACTTCAACAACCCACATTTGACGTTGAGGTAATGTTTTAGCTTTTAGCACCTCCAGCCTAGAAAAATATCATGATGTTTTCACTGTTTAAGGGTATTATGTTGTCCTGTGGCTTATTCTGTATTCACAGCTTTAGTTGATGTCTTTTGTAACTAGGGAGACTTTGCTTCAGTATATTTCAGAAGGGGATGAGGTAGAAGCGGTGGGTTCTTTATTTGTGATGGCCACTTTGTTGCAAACGAAAGGTATTGTCGTTGGCCTTTCTCAAGAACTCTTTCTTTTGGGGTTTGAACTTCTTACATGCTGTTCAATTTTGTAGAACTCGAAGAATCAATGCTTGATGCCTTTGGCATTCTTCCTCAGCGTAAGCAGCACAAAAAACTTTTGCTGGTGAGTTGCTGTTATTGATATCAGTGTTGTGGTGCAACCTGTCTTGTCCAGCATGTCTCTAATAGACAGGGTTATATTCAGTAGTTTCGATTTTAAAGAATTACAGTACCTGCCTGTCAGGGGTCCTTAAACCACTTTTGCTCGAGCACTTGTAGATGGCATGGATTGAAGTTTATATTTTTTTTCTTCCTGCCGGAAAATACCTCTTGTTTAATTGTTTTCCCTGTTCATTTCTATTAAAATCTTAATCTGGTACTTATTTCCTACAGCAATCTTTGGTTGGTGAGGCCTCTGGTGAAGAACAACTCTTTTCACCCGAAAATGGGTCCATGAGAGATGGCACAAGCAGTGACATTGATTTGTATTTACAGAAGTTGGAGGTACTCTACTGCATCTTAATTTTCCCTTGACAGTTAACTCCTCCCTCTTCATTTCAATCTTTTGAATGTGTTAGTTTGATTTACTTCTTCCTCCAACTATGCCCAACAGGAGCAATTTGGATTATGCTGTTCACTGCCTGGGGTAGGAATTAACCCCAGTGAACATAGAAATCAGGTATATCACCTAAGTTGGTAAAATTATTTAAAATCTAAGCATTGTATGCATGAGTAGGTTGCTATGCAGTGAATGAGACTTGAAAGGATAACAAATAAATCAAACTTTTTTTGGCCTGACCTTCCTAGATTGAAATTTCCCAAATGCTCGTCTTAGTTGACTAATGTATATTGTCTAGGTGGTGGACGCATTGGTCAATCTTCTCTGCCGAGAAAACATATCTGCTGAAACACTGTGGGATGGTGGTTGGCTTTTACGTCAATTGCTTCCTTACAGCGAGGCAGAATTTAATTGCCAACATCTTGAGATGCTGAAGGTATGTCGCTTTCAAGATGTTTTTTTTATTGAGCCCCACTTGTTTATCCTCTCTTTCTATTATTCAGATTCCTTATTCAGCATTGCAATAACGATATGTCGATATTACAATGGTCCGGACAGTTTTCATATGAGAAATGCTCAAGCGCACTTATTCGGGAAATTAAGGGTACCTGGTCTGATCTACTCATCCCAGTACTGCTTGATGAGTGGAAAAAGTGCAAAAGAGGCAAGTATAAACGTTAAAAGCGGTTTTCAAATACAGAGAATATATTCATTGTGTCTAATACTAAATCTCTTTTTGACAGTGATTGAAGCTCCATCACCTCGAAAAGAGCCTAAATTCATTCTTCTCCAGCTGAACAAATCTTCTTCTGATGGTAGAATACTCTTTGTCCATTTCCTTCTTCTCTGATCGTGAATGATCTTTTCCCTCTTCTGTTTATCTCCCTCATCAAACCTTGTAAATCATTCACAAATTGGGAACTTTGTGCAGATAACGTTGTTAGCGAATCATCATTCACGGCCGGTGAAAGAATGTGCGAGTTGGTAAAGGTTCGTCCAGTGAATTGCTCTCTTAACCAAGGCAGCATGTGTGGTTGAGATATCTGATAAATCTAACCTCTTCTTTCTTAGGTCTTTTTGCTTCTTCATCAAATCCAAATCTTCTCGCTTGGTAGGCCCTTGCCAGAACAGCCTCCAACCGATCCACCTGAGATGTCCCTCGCTACAACTTCTGGTTTGGATGTTTCAGTCCCGAAGCCTGGCACCGAACTGAAACTAGGTTAGTTCTTACAACTGCATGATCTACTTACAAGACTGTTAATGCCGGATGTGAAAGAACGTTAATATTTTTCTTGTACAATTCCATTTAATCTTGCGAATAACAAAAAAATAAACTTGTTCTGTTGATTGAGTTCTTATCATCTCAGGAGGGAATCATTCTCATCTTTTGGGTTTGTTCTATTCAGGTGATGCAGTGCCCTGTAGGATTGCCTTTGAAAGAGGCAAGGAACGGCACTTTTCCTTTCTAGCATTCACATCCGGGTTATCCGGGTGGATCGTCCTTACTGAAGAATCGCCTTTGAAATCAGATTACGGGATTGTCCGTGTCACTGCACCTTTAGCCGGATGCAATGTAAGTACTCGCTTCTATCGTCCTTTAGGTAATATACATGTGAAAGGGGTGGTTTAAATACAAAATTTAGATTTTTTTTCAAAATATATATCATATATTAGGAGTTGGTTTGGGTCAGCTAACCCGAATCCGAAATCAAGAGATTCAATAGGTTTGTAATATATATAAAACTTTGGGGCAACAAATTTTTTTACTGTTCATTCAGGTATCCACGGGTAATACCGTGATCTCAGACCCAATTGCCCGAATTCAAACCTGATTTTCGGGTTTTGGCCACATTATAACTCGATTTCATCTCATATAGTGTTCGGGTGTCTGAATCAGTTTTTTTTTGCCTAGCCCCACGTGAAAGATCACGCATATATGGCATTTACAAAGATATCGACCATTATATTGTACATGATCACACAATAATTTCTCTTTCGTGTTTATCAGCCTCGGATAGATGAGAAACACCCTACATGGCTACACTTGAGAATCCGTCCATCCGCCTTACCATTCTTGGATCCAGCAAAGCGTGGAGTCTATGAGAAGCTCAAGACGAAAGGTCTGGTCGACGGGAGATGGACATTGGCATTCACGGATGAAGTATCTTGTAAATTGGCTTACTCCATGGTCGTGGACGAGATCTGTAGACAAAGCAACGAGGTCGAAAGAAGATTAAAACCATTGCTCGAGCTCGAACAAATTCAAGACCAATCGAACCTTGCATCCGATTCTTCCTCTTCTACTTCATCATCACCACCGTCTTCGGGCTGAGCTCAGAATTCGGGTATTGAACTTTGGTCCCTACTTGTAAATGAAATATTTGAAGCACCAGTATTTAGAGATATATCCATAGAGTAGTGTTTCCATTGTTCTTTCCTTCACCTTTTAAGTTTGGGTGCCTTATTTTGCAAGTTATCATTCGTTCACCACTTCGTCTCTCTAACCCTAGAGTTCGTGTTTCTGTTTCCTGTTGGGCTTTTTTCCTGCTCCCTTTAATAATTTTTGTATGTTTTTTTGTATCATCATTGTATATTTGATGCAGTTTTATAGTGATTTTTCCTCTTCATATATATATATATATATATATATAAAGATGGTCTAATTTATTGATTCACTTCTGATGTATATTAATTATTTCAGTGACTTCATATTATCATATTATTTTAGTATTCAAATGAGATTTGCCTACATAATTTTTTTTAACTCAAAAGTAATCAATTACGCGGTCACCCGAGCAACGAGTCTACAAGGTCATGCGGCCATGTCATTACCAAGAAAGCGTGATCTTAAGCTTCTGTCGGGAAAGTTCCAGTGGTTTCGGAAGTGTTTGTAGCAACTGAAATACGCGTATGTATATGGCCGGTAAAGTAAAAACCATAGCTAAAAGTTCCCAAAAGGAAAATGGCATAGCTACTCACATATACCATGTATGATATATGACAAATTGTACACATGTTATTTTGGTTCCAAAGGGTAAACCTTATGTACTCTGTTTCAAACAAGATATCAACCCTAAGACCAGACATTTTTCATTTCTTTAATCTCAAGGATAGGTATGAAGAAAAGGGTTGCTATCTGTCTAATCTAAGTTGTGGAAGCCAGGGAGAAGCGACGTTATAAAGCCAAAGACGATCATCTGAATCTCTTTGACGATTCCCCACCATTGGTTTCCCACTTCTGCTTCAACTGGATTCTCATTCTCATTTGCTCGGTTCCCGTTATCCGCATGCTGAGCTTCATTCTCTTCTCTACCTTGTCCTTCTGCACATAATGTAACAGCTTCAGTTAAAATGTATATGACGATGGCTTCAGATAATTCTCCTAAAAATTTGTCTTCCAAAGCCGAGTTCGAGCATAACACAGGTAGGCAATGAGATATCATGATATGAAAAGACCGAAATTTTAAGGACTTAAAAGGTTGTATAGCAACGTCAAAGCCATGAAAGATGCCAATATAGTACTAAGGCCAGAAAATGATAAAATCTTCAAGTGTAATGTTGAATATGCATAATATATATATATATACCCGGAGCAGCATTATCGTTCTGTGGCCTTGCAGCTGCTGGATCATTATCAGCTCTTAGAGCAGGTCTTTGATGCCGTGGTGCAGCTGCTGCCCTCTGCATGCCTTGGGAAAGCCATTGAACTAACGGAGTAAGTGCTCCAGTTTGGTATCTGTCAAATTCAACAGTCAAAGCATTTAAGCTTCTAACTTTACTGCTTCTGAACATAAACCAACTAAAAGCCTCAAGGCCTTCAGCAATTGCCAAGGCGGATGTTCAGCACTGATTCCTTGTCATACTCTAGATCCCACGGTTCTTGAAGAGAAATCTAACAGATTTTTGAGACTTACAAGTATATAATTGAAGCGAAAAACACCAGAACGGCTAGCCTTTGCCTTGATCCATCTTGGTTGAACAAAAAGATAACAGCAGCCAGCTTGAGTATGAGAAATAAATCAAGCTGGAACGCTATCTGGAATCTCCTTACAACGACTTGTCTTTGATGAGCAGGTTCTTGCTGCTGACCCTGTTGTTGTTGCCCACCTTGTGCATGTTCATCACCCCCAGTCGCAGCCTCATTACTTGACCTCGTGCTATAAGAAACAAAAGTCAATTACCAAAACCATAACCACGCTCATACACCTCTTTAAACTCACCAATGACTCGAAAATCTGATTTAAATTTGGACACACACTTGATGAACTGCTCGTATTATCAACTGGGTTAAACTCATAAAGTCCATGCTTAAGTGACTACCTTGTCATCCTCTCAAAGGGCATTGAACTGGAATCTAGTATCCAATTCTAGAGAAATCCAAACCGGTAATTCTGTTCGGTACATAGACGACCCAATGATCCTAACAAGCAATACTCGGTACGACACGATATTCTTAAGATCTAGCATAAAATTCTACAATATTTTTGTTCCGGGTAAGGAACCTGGGAATGAGAAGCTTAACACCTCAATAGAGAGGTCACACAGAACGGCAACAGCAATATAAATTATTAAAGGTAATTCACCAAACTCATGAAAGATGGAAGAAAACTACTTACGTTGGGATATTGTATGTAAGCGGGATAAGGTTATTAGAAGGAAGACCAGCAACATGTCCTGTAAAAGGAAGGACAGGGACCGCATAGATGCCAGCTCCTCGGTTCGTCTGTTCCTCGTACTGCGTTGGATTCATTCCAGGAGCTAGAAAAGGATACCAAACCGGATACATCGGGAAATCCCCATTTGGATAAGTTTGAAACCCAGAAGGCGCTGAAGCCTGGAAAATCACACAAAATTAACTCAAGAATCAACACAAGATACAACACAAAGTTACTGGCTGCATTAAAAGATCGAATTGGCTCAAAATTAGGCAACGGAGCTCCAAATTCGCAAACCCTAATTGATCATATATTCCCAGATGGGCATGATCCAACAACAGAAACTAAAAGCCCTCTATCACTCATCATCAGATCAAAAGGCGGGGCATCGTAGAAATCGAAGAAAAGGATAACCAGGGTGAGAGATGTATAAATCGACCAACCTGGGATTTAATGTCTGCATCATCGGGTTTTGTGTCACCGGAAGATTGCTGTGAGGTTGAAGACGGCTCCTTTTCGGGTTCCTCCGCCATTATCAAAGGATCAAGATCTTCCTCAACACTCTTTTCTCTGTCTTCCTGAGTCCGCCAAAATGTCCTCCCCGTTCCTTCTGAGAGCTTTGGCGGCTTTGGCTGGGCGAACTACGTCGCCTCTTCGTCATCCCTCCAATGAATAACCGCCACGTCATCCGAGCTCGTAACATAGTTAGCAATTTGGATTATTGGAATAATGAAGATTAAAAATGGATTTCTTTCTGTATAAATAGCACATAACTTCCTATGCTTTTCAAAATATTAAAGACTTATTTCTTAAAATATATGAAATACTCTACTGCTAACTACTATATAAAAGAACAAAATAAAATAAAAAAATCGCAAGAAGTGTTTATTAATTATAATCAAATAATAGATCAATAAATATGGTGGGGCTCCGACCCGATTCAAGAATTTTACCCGTGGACTCTTCCCGATCCCCATTTTTCTGGGAAGCTAGGGTTTGCTCGGTTTCTCTCGATTCAGCGAATCGGAACCCACGGGAACACGACAATGGCGATGAGGAGGGTGTACAGTGAGATCAAGGGGAAGAAGGTGAAGGAGCTTCCGAGCTACTTCAAGCCGATGTTCTCGATTGAGAACGCGAAGAACGCTGTGAAGAGAGGTCTCGACAATTACAACGAAAAGTACATTCAGACCAGCTCCGTCGATCCTCTGCTTCATGTCTGTTTCGGTGGCATGATCTTATCGTACCTTGTTGCTCTTCCCCACGAGCGCCGCCACCTCGAGCACCAGCAGCATGCCAAGGAGCATGGCGGTCACTGATGCGGAGGAATCGTTTCGAGCCTTTCGTTTCTCGATGATTAGAGGTGTGTACAAGGATTGAATTTCAATTTCCTCCGATTATTCGTTTTGGTGTTACTGTGTGATCCTTGGGGATCCTAATTCAGAACTGTTAATCATCTAGATGATTTTGGTATCGGTAATTAAGTGTTTTACCTCTACTGCGATTCGGCACCACGTATTCGGTGATGTGGGATTTCATATTGGGGAAATTGATTAGTGCGATAGTGTAACAGTTTCTGCCTGTGTCCTCAAAGTGCCCGTCTTCATGAAGAAAAGGTTTGTCATGAATTCATCAAATCAATTTTTACTAACATGGCTCATGCTTTTGTTTTCCGTGCAGATTCGGTGGTGCAAAATCCTTCTTCGTTTGTGAAGATCGTGTTGCTCAATGTTCTTTTTTCAAATTTCCTGGATCTTGTTGACCAGAAATACCTTTGTTTTGAATTGCATTTCGTACGTAATAAAAGAAGCATGATCCATAAACAGTGAAACACTCTTTTGATTGCATATAAAAATTGTCGGGCATTTATTGTTATTGACATATTGAAGTACCGTTGCTTTATTCATTACCAGTTCAGAGCAGATCACAGACATTCCTTGATCTGCCATTGCTGACCACAAAAGGTATTATTCTCTATGCTTTATTTTGCTGGTCCAATCTTATGTGAGAATGAACTCCATTGGAAAGTTAGACAGCTAATTCAAGCGTAGGAGGCAAAGGCACCATCTGTAGCACAACAGCGTCAAGGGTGAGACCGGCTCCAAACCCGACCATGACTCCATAATCGGAACCTTCATTCCTCTGCTCAACCATCCTTTTCTTTACTTCATTGAGGACGAATAAGGTACTCGAGCTCATCATGTACCCATATTCTCTCCACACCTTCCTTGAAACCTCTAATTTGTCCTTATGTAGCTGCAATTCTGCTTCTATTCTGTCGAGCACTGGCTTACTTGTTGCCTGCATCACCCAGAACACCGCGTTCCAGTCTTTGATTGTGTCGGTGCCCGTATCGTGAAGCATTTTAGTCAAGAAGTCGTTGAGGTGACAACTAATGGCCGAGGCTGTTACCCGCTAACCCAAGGTAAGTAAATTCAGTCTGATCACAATCAGCCTAAAGTTAAAGAATCACATCTTGTAAGAGAGGAACACATTACCTATGAATCCAGGGACCTTTGTTCTTCTGTCCATTGAGAATCCATTCTCATTCACACGCCCACAGAGAGCCCCATCTGAATCCGGAATGATCGTTTGCGCCCCGCCCACTATCCGGAAAAATGGCCGTTCACATGACTTGTCCAGGTCTGCTCCCACGATGACTGCAGCCGCTCCATCGCCATAGATTGTCTGCATGATGAGATCCTCTCCATCATCCTCGCAAGGCAGTCGGAAACTCCCGATGGTCATGTCGCAACAGACAACAAGGACACGGGCTCGGTGGTTATTCTCGGCGATGTCCTTGGCGAGACGAAGGGCAGTGACCGAGACATGACAGCCCTGGTGGTAAAGCATGATCCTACGGATGGACGGGCTGAGGCCGAGGCTGACAGTGAGCCGAAAATCCGCCCCAGGCATGTGTATGGCCTGCATTGCGCAGAAGATGAGGTGGGTGATTTCCGATTTCGGCTGTCCCCAATCTTCGGTCGCTCTCAAAGCCGCCTCCCTCCCGAGCCTCGGGATTTCCGCCTCTGATATCCTCTGCCGGAGCTCCAGCGATGGAGCATTGTGGTCCACAAGGCTCGGGTTCTCTCTCAGGATGTCCTCCGTGAGATGCAGGTAACGCTTCTTGATTCCTGTTTTCTCACCTGCTCAATATACGAGATATGTATACACATACACATACACATACACATACACATACACATACGTGAGGCTATATACATATATGAGATCTTATAAGTAGATAGAATAATAGGAAATGAAGAGAAACTCAACAGAGAGAGGTGAATCTGTGCTTGAAGTGGGTCAAATGGTTAGAGCCGGTGACTCTGAAGCAGAAGTCAGGGTAGTCTTCTTGAGTGATGCAATTAGGAGGATTTGCTGTCCCTATCCCTAGAATTGCCGCCATCCTCTTTTTTTTTTCTATCTATCTCTCTCTCTCTACATGTCCATGGATGGATGTGTCTGATCTTTTTTTTATACAGCTTTTTGATTTCAGGGTTTTCCTCCACATTGCGTCATCGTCTTCTAGCGTACAGGGACGTCTAACGAATATCTAAATTAAAAAAATAAAAGTAAATAATTTAGCCATATGCAACATCGTGTGTCTTCTGACTTGACATCATCTAGTCTGATGCCTAGATGTCGAGTTAGCATAATCTGATTTCCTATAGTATTAGTATAGTAATGTCTTTTTAGATAACTGCGGTCATAAGATATATAAGAAAGGGTTTATAACAAATAAGATTATGATTTCAGCTTTTTGCCGTTTATAAGGAGGTTGTTTAGAATCGAAAGGCATAATTTATATATAATTTGTGTTTGGGCATGGATTTTGGTAACGAATGTGTAATTCGATTTCCAAGCTACGGCTGACAAAAAAAAAAAATCGAAATATAACACGAGTGCGAGAGGTCGTCACGGCAAAAACCACACAAAACCAGCACGTCTTTTGGCACATTGGTTTGGTACGACGAAATACGTCAAGTCTCTTACATTGCTTTTGGGAACCTCTCGATATTAATTATACTAAATGGTAGAATTTTTGTTTTTGTTTTGGTTGCTGGGACGGTACACGATGTGGTGCCTTGTGGGAACACTCCTTGCATGTGATTCTCAGATGTTGTAACTTTACATGCATACTTCCAAAAACCTAATCTACGCTCGTAATATTTAAAATATAAATATATCCGCGCGCGTGATTCCTTTGGCACAAGGTATACAATAAAATTTAAAGCTTTTCATTTGAACATTCAATATGTATCATATTATCACTCTTTTTCCCGATCTTATCATCATAGGTTTGGTTTCGTATTTCTATGCTGTTTACAATGTTTTTTTTTGTTTGCTTTCGATAATTCTCGCTTTGATACACCATATAATATGTATATATATATAGTTTATGTTTTTTTGTCATGTAATAATTTCACTAAATAGTTTCAAAAAAATATCTTTGTTGAGTTTGTGTTGATGAAACATGTTTTTTTTTAGGAAAAACGCGTTTTATGAATTGATAAAAGGGTTTTTTTTAATCAAACATAATAATTAGTTACATTGGTCCTCAAATTATAAATTTAATTAATATATAACTTTTCACCTTTCATCAATTAAGTCAACATCCTTTTCTCTCTTTACTTTTCTTTTCCCCCTTTTCCGTCAATCTCATTGTTGATTTTTTTTTTATAATTTAAATTAATTTATAAAAAGGTAAATTAATATTAATTATACATCTCTTTCTAATAATATTAAACTAAATTGTATAACCATCCGTAGTTATTATCATTGTATCACCATTTGCCCATCTAGGCCGCTTCTAACCATTTGCCACCACAAAATTATTATATCACCATTTAGGGTTATGATTTTGTTACAAAGCTGTACAATATTACAAAACACAATGTATCATGCCTTTTTTTAACATATATTATTCTAATAAATCTCTCAAATAAAAAATACATTAAAGTAGCAAAATTATGTTTTAGGGTCTATCATATGCAAGGAATCATCATTGCTATTTTTATGAAAATGCTGCGTCCTTGAAGTTTCTTAAATTTTCCACTTTGAAAAACTTTGTGACAGTGAGAAAGCTACAAAAAAATTTAAGGTATCTTCGTTGACTCATTTTCTAGGCGTGTTTCTAAGATTTTTATTTTATTTAATGCGGTCCAACTTTGTTGAAGGAAAATTGCCCCATATACTAGAAAACATACATAAAATACGCCACTTTTGAATAATTGTCTAAGACATTTACACCTATGACCAAAGTTGAATACTCAACAATCAAATAAAAGTTGCAAAACATATTAGTATTGCGAGTGCAAATATATTATTTTTTAAAAAAAAATTATTTTTGAAAAAAAAGTGTAATCATGTTATCCTTAATTTGAAGTAATTGAAGAATCAAATAGTAAATTAAAAAAACACGGATCTAATTAAAAAATACAAATAAACATCTATTCAACCGCACAGTCCGTCGAGGGCAATATCGTCATGTTACATCGACTTCGGACAGTTTGCGCGCGAATTCGCCCTCTCCTCCCTCCTATTTTGTATTTTCGGACATGTATATAATAAATCCACATGTAGAAAGTTCTTTACAAAAATAAAAATATTATCAATACGAAATTTCTTACATATAACTGCTGTGTCGATTTTGGGATATAATTTCAATTTAATATTAGTATCCTGTACAGTTTTCCACTACAAATTTTCGTTATACTAACGTTTATTTATATATTATAATTGTATGATCTTTAGATTTTCACCATTTTATTAGAAAATATTATTTACATAATGTAATTATTATATATAAATGGGACCTCCATCATTTCCGGTTTGTTGGATGCTTGGCACTGAAAAATAATTGATAGTAATAATTAAGTAAAGATAAAAACCCTAACGACCTCACTCCAAATCCACACACGCACTCTCACTCACTGAATCGCTGTAAAATCTCTCGTTTATCTTCTTTCTTCCGCTTCCCCCTTTCCTTGTTTTTGATCTGTTTTCGACCTCTCTTCACGAAGAAACCCGTTTTCGAAGTGTTTCTTAATCACGTGTTAGGGTTCTAATCAGTTTCTGACCAGCCTGCTCTGTTGATCTTTCTGCAAATGTGATTTATCAGAATCTTGGGACAATCGCGGTTCGGTTTGATTCACTCGTAAGCTTACCATTTCGTCCCAAAGCTCTCTCTGTTTTGTGAATCCGCTACTGATTCATTTCGTGAATCGCTGTAAAAGTTCAGACCCATTGTTCTTGTTTTTTTGTTCTTTTGTGCTTTTTTGGGTGTATTTTAATTAATCAAGCTTGGCGCCATTTTTTTTTTCAGGGGATCTGAGGTTGGTTACTCCTTGCTCGTATGATCTGAGGAAGTGGGCATTCTTCCTTTCTCAGGATTTTGATTAATGTTTGGTTAAATTCTTCACCTAGCGAATATATGTTTCGGAACATTAACAAAAAAAATATATATATGTTTCGGAAAAGATTTAAGATTCTTTTGTTTTTTTTTTACTAAAGAGTTGAAGAGCAAGTAGTTGCAACTGTGATTATTGTGTCGGTTTCTATATATGGGATGAGAGGGAGGTAGTTTTTCTTACTTTGTCTATGTGTTTAGGTCTTAATGATGTTTCCTGAGTTCTTGTCTTGGAGCTAGTTGGCTTGATGTGTCCCGTTTCTGAGAAATTTAGGGTAAACAAAGAGAAAGTTGAATTTTTTGTTTTCATTGCATCCGAACAATTGATCAGTTTCATCTTTGAATACGTATAGGTGGCTTCTTAACGAGGCGAATCGAATGAGATAATGGATGCCATTGTCTTCTGATGTTAATTTTGTTTCATTCCATTTTGATTTTGCAGATTAGTGTATAGCAGATTAAGCTGGAGTTTCGTTGGTAAGGATCAAGATGGATCTCGGGTCTAAGATTCTCGTCTTTTTAGCACTCTTCGTCACCGCGAAAGCAGAGGTTTACATTGTGACAATGGATGGAGATCCAATCATAAGCTACAGAGGCGGTGAAAATGGTTTCGAAGCCACTGCAATGGAATCTGATGAGAAAGTTGATGCAAAAAGGTAAACCCATTTGATGGTTACATTGGTTAGATTCTTTTTATCAATCGATTTTTCTCATACGTTCTTGGTTTGATTAGCAGGAGTTTTAAAAACTACTGCCTGATGAATAATGCAACTTGGTACTGTTTATATGTCGAGTGTTGGGTTCATATTCACAACCTGCTGCTGCTTTTACAGTGAATCGGTGATATCTTATGCAAGTCACCTCGAGAAGAAACATGACATGCTTCTCGGGATGCTCTTCCATGAAGGAACATACAGAAAGCTGTACAGTTATAAGCACCTTATAAATGGATTTGCAGCTCACATTACCCATGAACAGGTGAAATCCGACTTGAGATCATCTCTCTGCCAAATTGCTTGCTTTGATTAGATTCTCGTTTTCCTTACGCTGTTTCCTCCGTATTAGTAGGCAGAAATCCTTCGTCGTGCCCCGGATGTGAAATCAGTGGACAGAGATTGGAAAGTGAAGAAACTCACGACACATACACCAGAGTTTCTGGGACTGCCTACCGACGTTTGGCCCACGGGTGGCGGTTACGATAGGGCAGGAGAAGATGTCGTTATCGGGTTTGTTGACTCGGGGATTTACCCGCATCACCCGAGTTTCGCCTCTCGTCACACTGTACCTTATGGCCCGCTTCCCGGTTACAAAGGGAAGTGTGAAGACGATCCTCTTTCCGGGAAGAGCTTCTGCAATGGTAAGATCATAGGAGCACAGCATTTTGCTGAAGCCGCGAAAGCTGCTGGAGCGTTTAACCCAGATATCGATTATGCTTCACCAATGGATGGTGATGGACATGGAAGGTCGGTGTATTTGATAATAACTTTGTTTCATAGTTCCACATCATTTTGTTTTCTGATAATCTTTATATTAAGGTGTTTAACCTCGTCATTTTATCATGATCAAAAATTTTATCTTCACACTCGTTTCTTGGTTTATCAGTCATACAGCAGCTATAGCAGCCGGAAATAATGGTATCCCGGTGAGAATGCATGGCTATGAGTTTGGTAAAGCGAGCGGGATGGCTCCTCGTGCGAGGTTAATACATGACATAGTGTGGCTGTTCAGTGTATATGTTTGCTTCCTCGATCTTCCGGAAGCTAAATCCTAACCTGTTTTGTTCCAGGATTGCTGTTTACAAGGCTCTTTACCGATTGTTCGGTGGCTTTGTAGCTGATGTGGTTGCAGCCATTGATCAGGTAACAGAATAATTGGCATCAAGTTGGACAGATACCCGTAAATCGTTGTCATTAGTCAAAGGATCTTCAAAATTTTCTGAAGTAATGATCAGATACCCGTAAATATCATTCTTGATGTTTCTATCAATCTGATCATCTTAACAGAATGTGGTTTTATGAGCAGGCTGTTCATGACGGAGTTGATATTCTGAGTCTCTCGGTAGGTCCGAACACTCCTCCTGCAACTACAAAGACAACATTCTTAAATCCATTTGATGCTACGCTTCTTGGTGCTGTAAAAGCCGGTGTTTTTGTTGCTCAAGCTGCTGGCAATGGAGGGCCTTTCCCAAAAACTTTGGTTTCTTACAGCCCTTGGATCACTACCGTGGCGGCTGCCATTGATGACCGCAGATACAAAAACCATCTGACCCTCGGGAACGGAAAAACGCTTCCCGGAATTGGATTGACCCGTGAGTTTTGCTTTCTTCTAATTATGTATCCATTCGTGTTTATATACACGATATAGCTGTCTTTACAATGGCTTCTGTGAATCATTATGTGTTTTTACTGCAGCTTCTACTCATCCTCGTCGTTCATATGTTATGGTTTCCGCAAATGATGTTTCGGTGGATTCTTCCATGGCAAAGTACAATCCAGCAGATTGCCAGAGGCCGGAAGTCTTGAACAAGAGATTGGTCGAGGGAAACATTCTTCTTTGTGGATACTCTTTCAACTTTGTCAGTGGAACAGCTTCCGTCAAGAAGGTTGCGGAGACAGCCAAGCATCTCGGAGCTGTCGGGTTTGTTCTCGTTGTCGAGAATGTTTCCCCGGGAACGAAATTCGACCCTTTCCCCTCTCCCATTCCTGGCATCTTGATCACAGAAATCTCTAAGTCAATGGTAATAATATGATTTTTTACTTCGCTCTTTTCGTGAATTGTGCCCTCGTTCTCAACTTCTCCGTGCTTTTTCTCGACTTAGGAATTGATTGATTACTATAACGTCACGACAGCGAGGGATTGGACGGGAAGGGTAAAGAGTTTTAAAGCAATGGGAAGCATTGGAGATGGGTTGGAACCGATACTTCACAAATCAGCTCCTGAAGTGGCATTGTTCTCGGCTCGAGGACCTAACACCAAAGATTTCAGCTTTCAAGATGCCGATCTTCTCAAACCCGATATTCTTGCTCCGGGTTCTCTCATATGGGCTGCATGGTCGCCAAATGGAACAGACGAAGCAAATTACGTCGGTAAGGATACATATATATCGAAATGCAGAAGGATTTGGTAAACATCGAGCTATCATTCTCGTTAAAATGATTTGACTTACTCGGATCTTGGGCAGGCGAAGAATTTGCGATGATATCGGGAACTAGCATGGCTGCTCCACACATAGCCGGGATAGCTGCTCTTGTGAAGCAGAAGCATCCTCAGTGGAGCCCTGCTGCTATAAAATCGGCTCTGATGACAACCTCGACTATCATAGACAGAGCAGGGAGACCTTTACAAGCTCAGCAGTATTCCGAAACCGAGGTTGTGAACTTTATCAAAGCCACTCCTTTCGATTACGGAAGTGGTCATGTCAATCCACGAGCTTCACTAGATCCAGGTCTCATCTTCGAGGCAGGTACGATTCTTCTTTTCTTTTCCCAACTGTTGATTTTCCCGAGAAAATTGATAGATTACCGAGAAAGAACTGTTCTTGCTCAAAATCGAAGGGTACGAAGACTATGTCGGGTTCTTGTGCACGACGCGGGGGATCGACGAAGATGAGATCAGGAGGTACACGAACAGACCGTGCAACTACACCATGAAACATCCTTCAAACTTCAACGTTCCATCCATAGCCATTGCCCACCTGGCGAGGATCCAGACTGTAACGAGGAGAGTGACGAATGTTGCAGAAGAGGAAGAGACTTACACTGTGACAGCGACGATGGATCCTTCCATCGCCATTGAAGTAAACCCTCCTGCAATGACAATCAGAGCGGGAAACTCCAGAGAGTTCTCGGTGATTTTGACGGTGAGATCGGTGACCGGAGAATACAGTTTCGGGGAGGTGATGTTGAAAGGAAGCAGAGGGCATAAGGTTAGGATTCCGGTGGTGGCGATGGGACAGGGGCGATGAGCAGACAGGAACTGTGTCCGGTTCGGTGGAGATATATGTCTGGTTTGTGATGTTATTCTTTGTAATATGGTAAATTGGTAAATCGGTGGAGATATATGTCTGGTAAGTGTTGAGAGAGGGATGGGTTTTGTCTTTGAAAATGTTTGATCACATGATGAAGTCTTAGCAGTCTATATAATAATTAGTTTTTTAAAAAATATAATCTACCGAGAATCTTAATATAAACTACTGAGAGTTATGGAAAAAAGTATAGAATTTAGATATTAATAGTTTTTTAAACGGATTTTTTTATTGATTAGAGGTTATAACATTAAAAATAGAAATTAAAAATCTATTCTTTATAATATTGAAAATAAAAATTTAAAATTCCAAGGAAATATTCAAATGATATTATTGTTGAATCCGTTATTATTATTATTATTATTATTATTATTATTATTATTATTATTAACCACTATCTTTTACGATAACTTCAAATCTAAAAAATATAACCGGTGTCTGGTATCAAATCTAAAACCCTTAATTATTATCCTAATATTATTGGAATAAATAAACCAAAACCAAATGTAAAGCATACTAATATCTAAATTTTATGCAAACTAAAACTTTCAATAGCATTCTATATAAATGTTTCGGTTCTTTTCTAAAAGTTTCTCAAAATAATCTTTATTATTTTTGTAAAATGGGCATTAAAATGGGAAAATCACTCAAATATACGAAAGGGGTCGCAACAATTTCAACGATACACCCAAAAGTAAATTTTTTTTTCAATTCTATACCACTTTTGGGTTTAAAAAATCCGAAATAACCTTTCTTTCATATTTTTTACGACTTTATTACGACTGTTATATAACTAGTATACGACTAAAAAAAGAAGTATTTACGATCATATAACAACTAAAGATCTTGTAAACAATTAGATGTATTTTTTGCCACCTCATTTAGAATCAATTGCAACTGTATTTAGAATCAATTGCAACTGTATTTAGAATCAATTACGATATTACAATTATAATTACACTGTTTTATTAAGGGTAATATGGTTTTTTTGAAGTAAATTTAATGAGTTATATTTTTTTTGGTGTATCCGAGAAACTCCTGCGACAGGTTTGGTATATCTGAGTGATTTACCCATTAAAATATAAAAGATTTTCAAATTTAAAGAGTAATTATTTAATCAAATAAGCACCAAAAAAACAATGAAAAAAACCAGAAGAGCTGTGGAAAGGGCCTTTTGAGCCCAACGCTAAATGAAAGATTTTTAACTCATTCTTATTTACTAGGCCCACCTGCATTACAATATATGCCCATTGTTGAATTTGTCATCGAAATACCCACGCGCATGTAAAGCGCGTGATATCCACATCCCAGTAAGTCGACGAGATTGGCTGTTTTTGTCCCCACTCATGTAACGTTTTACATATTTCTTCTAGTAAGTAGCATATCTACATATATATATATATATGTGTGTGGCTCGTTGACTTGGTGAATGGTTGATATATGCAAGTCTTCTCGAAAATCGATTCAAACCTATGGATTTTCTAGTCATAAATAACGAAAACTTATATAAACAATTCGGAACAAATTTGAGCTTAATTTAATTGAAAAAGTCGTCTAATGAATATTATATGGGTTGCTTTTAAATTGACCCATATGGATGCTAAGAGAATAATACGAGAAATGGTCAATAATAACATGCACGTAAATCATACTCGGTATGCCCCCCAACATGCACATGCATATGGGACAACTTGTGAGACAGAAGAGCTCTGTTATGCTACATGCGGCAATATTATATATATATATTCTTTTATACAATATTGGAACCCAAAATAAATTAATTTCATGATCAACAACGATATATGAAAAATGCTGGTATATACGATAGTGTGTGTAATTATTTTTAGCAAAAACAATTTTACTACTCATAGGTTAATTATGCAAAAACAATCTAACGCTTAAATTTAAGGAAAATTCCCAAAAAAATTATCCAATTATGAGATAACTATCACATTCATCACGAATTTTTAAAATTTCCAAATTCATACTGGATTTGAATTTTTTGTCTAAAAAATCATTCGAAATTCCCGAAAGCCCGAAGTTTAATGAGCCTACATTTTTTAGGCCCATGTCCTTATAATTTTCGGACGGGTTCGGGCCGAGTTTCGGGCTCTGGACTTAATTGACATCCCTAGTCGCGTTGATCGTTTTTCTTACATCCCGAATCATTATATGATTGCTCGATAGTCGCTAATAAAATCCCATACCAAATATGAGTTTGAATTGGGATTTATGTTCTTGTTACCTTACACTAATATGAGATGAGTAATTGATTTTTTTTAAATGCTTAAATTAGGAGATTAGGCATGTGTGAATTTACAAGTTTGGAGTTGAATATTGAATAATAGATTCAAATAAAGGTAGAATTTTAATCTATAACGTGGAAATTCGTTTTTTTAATTTCGTAACCCTTTGGTACTTCATGCATAATATATTTAAGTCTGATAACCACAACTATTTTAAAAAGAATCAAATTAACACTGCATTAATTAACAACTCTCTCAAGAGACTTCCCCACGTATATTTATTCACTCAGCGGCTCAGCGCTTCTTCTGCTTCATCGTCCTGCCATTCGACCCTCTCTTCTCCCTCCGACCCGACCCGACCCGACCCGACTGCACGGCCAACCGGGTCGACCTGAATTCCAATGAATCGACCCAGATTCGTTATCCAACCGGAAGAAGCCGAATCCACGGCGAAGCAACTCGGCGTATCCGTCGTCGAGGTCCTCCCGTCGCTGGTGAAACCGGCGAAGTCCCTGGCTAGGCCGCCGATCTCCAAATTCCACGTCGCCGCCGTCGGACTCGGTTCCTCCGGCAGGATCTTCGTCGGCGTCAATGTCGAGTTTCCTGGTCTCCCTCTCCACCACTCCATCCACGCCGAGCAGTTCCTCGTCAACGTCGCCGTGTCAGCTGCCCCCTGCGGCCATTGCCGCCAGTTCCTCCAGGAGGTTCCCGGAGCGTCGGATATCAAAATCCTCATCACCGATCCAAGCACGTTCCCCACACGCGCCGGTGCCTGCAACGGCGACGAATTCGAGCGGCTTTCGAGTCTTCTCCCCCACAGGTTCGGCCCCGATGATCTCCTCGAGAAGGGCGTGCCTCTCCTCCTTGAGCCGCACGATAACCGCCTGACCGTTCCGGATCTCGATCGGGACGGCGAGATTTGCAACGACGGAGCGGATTCCGACCACAGATCGAAGCTGAGGCGCGTGGCCCTAGCGGCGGCGAACAGGTCGTACGCGCCGTACAGTGGGTGTCCGTCGGGAGTGGCGGTGGTGGACTGCGACGGGAGGGTTTACAGGGGATGGTACATGGAATCGGCGGCGTATAACCCTAGCATGGGTCCGGTGCAGGCGGCGATGGTGGATTACGTGGCAAACGGCGGCGGCGGAGGGTACGAGAGGATCGTCGGAGCTGTGCTCGTCGAGAAGGCGGACGCGGTGGTCCGGCAGGAGCACACGGCGAGGCTTCTCCTGCAGACGATCTGCCCCACGTGCGATTTCAAGGTTTTGCATTGCCATGACGACGTGGGTACCAAATTCTGAGAATTTGGAATGTTTTGTGTTCATAAGCATATGATTTCGCATTCGATGAAATTGCATTTCTTGAGTGATGATGATGAGACAGCACCTCCTTTGATGTGGATATAATAACATGAATGTCATTGTTTCACATGTACTTTCTCTCCCTCTGTTTCGGCGTCAATCGGTTTGGAATTACTGCTGTCTCAACTGCCTCATATGTTCTCTTCAATGTTTTGCTCCTTTAGTTGAGAAACATATTCTCCTTGATGATTATTCAGGGTTAGATTTGGAATCTGATCATATTCTCTCACAACTTATAATATGAATTAAGAAAGGGTTTTTAGATAACTAAGAAAGTTTTTTGGTTTTACAAAAAGCCAAGAAAAAGTTGATGCCTTTAGACATTTGGGTTGGTGGGAAGAATCTCTCTCTCTCTCTCCATCGAGGAGGAAAAAAAAAGGAGTGCACTTTGCAAGTTACCAACAAGCAGAGAGTCTGAGGCTGGTCCACAAAGCAACTCTCTCACTATGAGTGGTGAATATTTCACTTTGCATCCAACATTTTCCTATTTTTAGAATAGTTGAAGAACTCTGATTGATTTGACCTCCTGTAATATGGTGAGCTAATTATACAAATCCATTGGAATTCTCGCATCCAATCATGAAAGTTGAATTCTTTTTATATGCTCATTCTCTCCCCTAAACAGCCTTGGGAAAGAAAAGGAGAGGTTTTGGGCAAGTGGGTTTGCTTAAAGATCGAGACTTTAATGCACATCTTCTTTGTGCTATTCATGTCATTAGAACTAGTTCCTCTTCAAAGTTCATTGTCTGCCACTTCTTCTGTTCTGTTTCGATACTTTTCCCTTATGGGTAAAGAGCGAAAGTGCTCTTTATGTCACATAGCTTTTGACTTCTTCAACACATCAATATCTTGTGTTGTATTGATGGCAAAGACCAAGAGAATAAGAGAGAGAGAGAGAGAGAGAGAGTTACTTGCATTATGCCAATGTCGCCATTGATGGTATTGTACCATTGGAAGCTGATGCAGAAGCAAAATAAAGCGAAATTTTCAGAGAAGAAGCTCAGACGAGAAACATGTGATGAAGCTGCAGGGTTGTTTATTGCCTCTTCATCATCTTCCATGGTCCCTATACCTTACACACGTTGTGAACCAAAATAACTGGGGGGAACAAGCCAAAAACCCGACCAAAATGCCATGGAAAACATCTGTTAGCAAAAACATACAGATGGTGAGAATCAATAGAATCATCTTCACATCATAATCATGGATCACACGGCCAAAAAAATCACCAAGGTTTCATTCATCACCACGGAAGGAAAAGAACAACCACACAAATATCAAGACAAGGGAGATGATCAGCTCGATAGGTTGTGAGAGAGAGCAAGCTAATAAATAGACCGATGAAGATAACAGTTGTGTTATATACCAGTGAAATCGTAGAAAACGTTCTATAGAACACCAACTTGTTTGCTATATACCAGTGAATCAGGCAGGCAGCACATCAAGACAAAGAAATACTCTGATGATAGTCTTTGATAAGCTCGCATATCAGATTCACTGGTTGGTCGGTTTGTCTGGAGCCAAAGCCTCACCACGATACACCCTCCAAGGTCCTCGATAGAATATAGGCTTCATCAAAGGCACTGTCTCACCCGGATGATGTTCCCAATATTTCTCCTGTTGATTTCATGACAAATTTGAATAAGATAAGTTTCGAGTAAAACCAGAACAATAAGCATCTCGTTGCATTTCTCGTATTGATTTCTAGATGACGAAACATAACAATGCACCAAGACAGACGATGATATTGATGGCATACATGGAAAAATTGAGATGGCTGTGACTCGTGAAGATACATCAGATGCAAAAGACCTTTGCTAGAAAGCAGTCAAGGGCGTTACACCTATTCATGAACTTGATAAACAAACCTTGGAGCGAAATTTCTGGGTAAATTTTGTTATTGCACATTACAATTCATCTTCTTTCTCAAACCACGCCAGTAACAACGTAAGGAGTTCTTGCTCAAATCTTTCAGGAAAATAGCACTGGTTTTTGCAGCTTATATGCAATCAGAATATACAGACAAGACAACACTAACTACATGATAAATCATGGACCAAAAATGACAGAAATGTTCAAAAAGAAGAGGAAGATCCAATGCAGAACCAGCACAGTTTCCAGTAACTTAGAACTCCCAACAAGATTTGAAGAACAAAGCTGAATCTGCCAAATCCATATCCAGTGATAAACAATCCCTAAACTCACAATCTTATAATAATTAGAAGAAAAGAAACTCTACTTCACTAATCTCAAGGACTGACAGTAACTGAGTGCGAACCCTAACGGTACCAATCACAAAAACCCAAATCGGATCATTTCAATTCAATCAGATAAGAACCCCAAAATCTAACGATGATTTCGAGCTAAAACAACGGCACTAAAACAAAAAAAAAAAATCACCTTGTAGAGCTCCTCAGTAATGGCGGCGCCGATAACGCCGGTGTAAAAAGCGGCGACGTAAAGAGTGACGAGAGTAGTGAAGGTCTTGGGTCGGCGATAAGGTTCGATCATGTCCCAGAGATGAGTCCTCTCCCACTTATTATACTTGTAATCAGCATATTTCCTCCATATATAGCTCCACATTTTTCCGGATTCCTCTGAGATTTTCCTGGTCTCTCTTCCTCGATCGCCGACGGGGTTCTGATTACGCGCCGAGAAATCTTCCGCCTTTTGGTTACTTGTTCGCGGCGGCGCGTGTGGAAGCTCGAAACATGCAAATAAATAGACGTGGAGCGTTATCTAAAAAAAAAGACCACAAATTCCTGTAATGTTTCGGTTTGTGCACCAAACTTTTACTTGACACATTTTAACCCCCATAAGCGTAATAATTTTCCCGAGACATATAGTCCTTGCGTGACAATTTGTTTGAAGAAAACATCAAACACAAGACTTTACATTGCGAATCAAGTACTTAAGAATATAAAAAAAAAAAAAAACTCAAATGGTTTGATCATGATTTATATAAAGTATTTGTCAATCTCATTTTTATGATCTTCTCGTTTACTTATTTTTGAGCTATGGAGTGTCATATACATATCCTCTCGGAACAAGAAAGGAGCTAAAGAATCATGACAAGCTCCAAAAATGAACTCCACGCCAAAAGGAAGAAGAAGAAGATATACAGATTACAGAGTGTTTTGAAGAATCAAAAAGACAATCACTTAAACTAAGATCAAGCCGGTTTGGGTGAGTTGGATTGTGCAGACAAAGATTCAAGAGTTAACCCTCCAGTTCGGTCTGCCGGGGCAATGCTGCAACGTTCAGTGCTGTGCAGTTCGATGGCATCTTTTATTTTCTGAAACTGTTAAAGACAGAATGGAAAATTCAGAGAACAGGAAGTTTAGTTCTTGCAGTTGAAGGCTTATCCAATATGGAAAGCAAGCCATGAACAAAACATCTAAAGACTGAAGATTATAAGTTTCGATCTCCTATAAGTTCATCAGAACCGATCTCATTTTGGTTTCCCACATCACAAATCGATATAGAGACCGATGTTTCTGAAAATTCTCGGATCCAATCACGAGAAGAACCCTAACCGGGAAAAAAGGGAAGAAACCGAAGAGAGGAAAAAAAAGGGGGTATAAGCAGTTCACCTTAGCAAGAGAGCAGGAGAAGGATTCAAGCTGACCATCGGCTCCACGGTAGAAGTGGAAACGAGGAAGGACCTTCACCATCAAACTTTTGCACATCGGCTTGTTCTCGTCGAAATTGACTTTAAGGAACAAAACATCTGGACGCTCCTTGGCTGTCCTGCAAAGCTGAAAGATTTACACAGAGACACAAACATCATCCACCTTGATGTCATTACCTCGACACACTGTCACAGAGGTAACGATGGGAAGAACGGGACAATAACCTTAGGGAATAATGCTCGGCAAGAAGCACACCATGTCCCGTAAAACTCTACAATGACTAATCTATCGCCTGCTTGGCTTAAAGCCCTCAAGAATTCTTCTGTGGAATGAATGTCAATCATGTTTGGTCCTGCATTTCTCTCCCACCATTTCGGTTGCTCTTTCTCGGCTATAGCTGCATTCACCTAAACGAGAAAGTAACACAGCTGAAACTTTGAATATGAAAATGTTTCTTGTGGAAAGTATTCACGATCTCAATCTTGTATTCTCATTCCAACATCGATAACTTGGAAGTTAGACATGTGAGACAGATGAATTGACATTTTTGAGCATGGATTGCTCAAGAACATATTGACAGAGAGAGCAATATGAATTTTGAAATTCTAGAACCACAAGGCCAACTAAAGAACATGACTTGCTCTACTCAAGCTGCTACTAACTTGTCCTAAACCAGACACTGTAGCTCTTATGCCACGCAAACAGACAAATCACCGTTCCGCAAAGTAGCATGAGAAAGCTTGGAGCTTTGTAGCAAACGAGCCCCAATTCTCACGTTTCGGAACCCAATTTAGCACGGGGGGACATCCCTTTCACAGGAAAAACTCAAATCAAAAGCGAGATGAAATCGAGATCTCCAAATTGGCTCAGGAAATTCCCCGAACTATTCAATCGGCTCAAAAGGGTAAGCGGGATTTCTCCGGAATCTGAAAACTCAGCTCTTAAAGACAAGAGATTTACCTTGAAGCGGTGAAGATGGTTCCTGGGTCGGGAAAAGACACAACTTCCAAGACCAAAGGAGGAAAGAGAAGACGATGAAGATGACGCAGAGGAGGAGAGAAGACGCGATCTCTTGTCGGAATTCAGATTGAGAGGCAAAGAAGGTTGAAGAGAGTTGAGAGCGTTGGCGAAGGAGACGGGGAAGGACGAGACGCTAAGGGCCTGAAGCGATGTCGTCGAAATTCGCGCAACTTCTGCCATAGAAATCGTCAGACTTCCCGAGAGAGAGAGAGAGAGATTCTTTGCTTTTTTCCCTTCTCTGAGAAATCCCACAGAGCAAGATTCCTCCAGAAAGATCAGACGATGCCGGGGATTTTTCTGTGAGCCAGCGGCAGCTATATATACATACACACACACACATATATATATAGAGAGAGAGAGAGAGAGACGCATTTGTCCAACAATGGCGTTCCCGCCGCCACCGTCCAGTTCTGCGTTTTTTCTCAGCGTTAACGTTTACATTAGCCGTCAAACACGTTTCCCGTTTTGATACTTCCTCGTGTTCCAAACAGAAAACCAAACATTTTGAGTTCAGATTTCCAAACCCAACACATGAAAATAACGTGTCCAAACGGGTTATAATATGATTGATTGTATGAATATTATATGAATTGGAATTTAAAGCTTGTAATTGTGATTAGTAGAAATGGGTAAAAACAGTTTTAATTCCTTTGAAATAAACTAGCTTTCACGGTCATGAAAGTATCTGATATTATTTCTTTTTTCCTACGTAATGTTTTCTGAAAATTCAAATTGTGTATGTGCGTGCGTATGTATGTATGTATGTATGTATGTATGTATGTATGTATGTATGTATGTACGTATTCTTTTTTCCTACGTAATGTTTTCTGAAAATTCAAATTGTGTATGTGCGTGCGTATGTATGTATGTATGTATGTATGTATGTATGTATGTATGTATGTATGTATGTATGTATGTATGTATGTATGTATGTATGTATGTATGTACGTATGTATGTATGTATGTATGTATGTATGTATGTATGTATGTATGTATGTATGTATGTATGACTATCTCGACTAAAAACTTTCTATCTATAAATAAATATTGCATATATACGTTTGATTAGCGGACAGTGATTAATTATTAATTAATCACAAAAATATGATTTGTTATATTTAGGCAAATGGACTTTGAAATCTCAATCCGTTTAGGGACTTTAAGCCTGTTAATGGGCTTTATCTTTAATGGCCCAATTAGTTCAAAAAGATGTATTAGGGTTTTTTTTATATCCAAAAAAATTCTTAGTAATTTTTTTTCCTCTTATTTGTATTTGAAAAATTCGTTCGGCTCAATTCTAGAACATTTTTTTCTTATACTAGTACTATCATAAAATACAGAAAGAAATACAAAATATTATTTAATCCAATTTTATTTGGTTTATATCTAAATACGAAAATAATAAAATAGGAGATGCAGAAGATATTCATTTAAATCAATAAACTTCATCAGGGACTGGTGGTTACAATTTCTCTAAGCAAATGAATCATGTGTCATATAGTTCGTGAATCGGACAATAATCACAAGGTAGTGGAGGTTAAGGTAGAAGCAGCTATTTTTTAAATTTTTTAATTTTTTAAAAAATATTTATTCATGGGAAATTATTGTATAAAAGATGGGAATAGAGTGATAATGATTGAAAACATTACATAAAAGCTATTTAGGTATGTACCTTGAGGTCATTGGCTTTAATCAACGCATGTCATTTCGTCCCTTTAAATGATTCGGCAACATTATGTCATGTGTCACATTACCATTGATACCCAAAAAAAAAGGGTTGGATACTATTTGTTTCCCAACAAAAGAAATAGACAAATCAAATTATTTTTTCTTTTTCTTTTTTCAGTGACAAATTGGCATGGAGAAAATGTATAAAAGCATCACGAAGAATTATTTAACTAGCTATATTTTTTTTTTCAATTTAAAAATTCACCTTATATGGTTTGGAGTCAGTTTTTGTATCACAATTAAATTATGCATCTTTTCTTCAACGGTCACTCGAATCGAACATGAGATTTTGGGAGACGGACATCTAGAAACCACTCGACTGATTTCGATGGGATTGGATTGAATAAGTTTCACAAGGTAGATATTTAAATGTGTAAATATATAATCATATTAAATAATATACATACTTATATTTGGATCAAATCTGATTTAAAAGAATTGGTTACGACTTTATTAAATTCAAATTTACCAAATTCAAATTAAATATAAAAATAATTTTAAAAATTCAAATAAAACCAAGAATATTTTTTAAAAAATGAGTACTTTTAATAAAACATGATCTGAATCAATCTAAAAACTGAATATAAAAATTAAGTAAAAATAACTTTTACAAAATAAAAAAACTGTATCCAAGAAACCCAACTTAAACATAAATGAGATCATATCAGCGAATGAAAGTGTATGCACCAAATATCGAAATAAAAAAGAAAATAAGTACGTTAATTTGCAAAGCATGTCATCATGTAAAAGTTATATTTATTAGAATTTATATTTATAAACCAAAATTACCGTAGATCAGATTTTGCAATTTCATGATCGGTTATCCCCGCGATATTCGCCATGATTATAGAAGTACCTTTTTATATTTTTGAAATTATGAAATTAACCATATTTTTTCTTAAAAATTATAAAATAGTATTATTTTTTTATAATCTGGAAGTTCACCGAATCTTTGACTCGACTATATCTTTCAGAGGATTGAAGAAGCTCGTGTGAATACTTTTCCTAACTGAGTACTCGAACCCGGAAAAATACCACTATTATTTATAAAAACAAAATACGAAATTAATATTAATTACTTTTACAGAATTCGTGTTAAGATGTCCGAATTTTTTTGGTATCCAATATATGAAGATCCATGATTTCAAATCTTAATATTGAAGACATCCGAACAGGATCTAGACATCCAAAATTTTCAGATATGAAGCATCAAATTAAGCCAAGTGTAGGACCGTAAGCAATTAAAGTTATTAAACGCAAAAAAGGGGACAAAATCCCAGAAGATAGCATCGTTTTTTAACTTTAGTGAAGGGACACACAAAATCCATAAAAAGACATGTTCATCACATTGGAAAATCCCCTACCAAAGATGGATAAACCATGAACCCTATTTCTATAACCCGATTCCTCCATACACTATTTCTTCTTCTTTTTTTAAATAATTAATCTTTTTTTTTAAATAGATGCTGTAAAATGGGTTATGTTTTTAAAAGATGAAGGGCTCGACTCTCGTTGCATACTTTATAAAGGAAAAGAATGTTAGATGCCATTAGGATAATGTACTTAATTCACAAAAACAACAACAAACAAAAAATGAATTCTTTAAACTTTTTTTTTTGTTAAGGTGATTTGTATTAATCTGACAAAAAATTACAACCAGTTAAAACTGAATACAAAAGATATATGAACTCATGAGCAAGTGGACAAAAGATATATGAACCCATGAATTCTTTAAACTTGGTTTGAATCCTCTTGATTTCCTAATTATGGACAACTTAAGTTGGTTTACATCTCTCCTGTGGTTTGCAGGCTAATACACGAGAACGGAAGTTTATCCAGTGCACATCCGAAAGATAGTGTATGCGGATTAACACGTTATAAAAAAAATAAATTAAAATAACAAACAAAAAAGAAACTTAATGTTAAAAGAATATGGAGAGCATATTGTGATTATTAATTGTGTCATTAGCGAAATTCCTAAAGCTGATATATATCATCGTACGATTCTCTCGTACCATCATTGACCTTCACATGGGGTGTTTTCGAATAATATATGTGTTGATTAGAGTCTAAATTAATTTCATCTATGATTTATTCACCTCTTAATTAGATATTAACACGAACAGGAGAAAAAAATGAAAAAGAAAAAAACATGAGAATGATTAAGAAAGGAAAAAAAAAGGAAAAAAATATGATAAAGTGTGATTTGTTCAGTAAAGCAGGGACACATAAGCAAAGACATAAAAAGCAAAACCTTTTTTCTTTTATGTATGGATGGTGGGGGTATTATATGATGTGGGTTCATAATAATTTTCAAAAGTATTAATGATTTGCATGATGTGGTTTATTCTAATTTGTATTTAACTATGCGACATTATTGTTATTGTTATTAATTACATTATATATGCATGGAATTGGTGGACACTAATAACTTTAGATTTAGTTCAACTAAAGGTTAAGGGATTTAAAGCGGTCCAATCTTTTTCAAACGTACGTTATTAATAAGCCAAATATTTTATGTTTTAACCTATCTTTTTTTATTTATAACTAGGATGGTTTCCCGACCTTCGGCCCGACTATATCTACCCTAGATTCGGGACCAACCTTTGTATATACATGGACCATTTTGGTCCAGAAATTACATTTCTCTCCACCAATGGAATCGAACCCAGACATTTGGACCATTTAAACATATCTTATATATATATATAATTTTAATTAGTTTATTTTTTGTTCCAAGGCCTTAGTGTCATCAACTCAAAACGTTGCCATCAAATTGGTCAAAAAGCTCAGGCAAATCTTACTATTAGATCATGAGATTATTACGGTCGAATTATTGCCGTTTATCTATATTTCAATTATCCATAAAAACACTGTCGATGTTCGACAACAACAAAACAAAAGTTGACGCTGCATGCATGCATGCATACATACATACATACATACATACGTACATACATATATACATACATGCATGCATGCATGAAGCCTGTGTTTAATGGCAACAAAATCATGTATATTCTTTTCTAAATGAATATTTAGAAGTTAAATTGATTACGTACATGTATATATATAGTACATTTATAGTAGTTTAGGACAAAAAAATCTAAAATTGTTAATTTCTTTGTTGTGCTATGTTAACCAAATGGTAGAAACCCACATGCAGCAAATTTGTTTCGTTTCTTATTTATTAATTATTTCGTTTATTATTTTTATATTTAAAAAGGCAGCCACCGGACCATTCATGTCCAACTCTCTCTATGATTTCACCGTACAAACAAACAAGAAACATTTTGTAATTTGTCTTTAAATAGTAATAATAATAATAAATTGTATAAATTACATACTGAATCTGGGCTTGTTCCACTTGGAAAACCAGATCTTCTTGGTAATTAATCATGTTTGGGGGCTGTGATATGATTTGATGGGGAAATTATTGATTATGATGACTGTTGGGAGCTAATATGATTATATATCAATTACTCAACATTTATTCGAATATATATCATTGTTATCAATTACTAAAATTTATTTGAATATATATATATATATATATATATATATATAACAATGAACTGTATCTAATTAATTAAGATGGATTGTCGGAACATTTTTTTCACTTAAACCCTAATGAACTGTATGATGTAATTCCAATATCGAATATGTTGGTCCTACTGAAACATAAATGGCAACATTCGGATAATATCATCGGATTTATAATTAGACTCATAAAAACAATTACAAATGATACTTGTCATTAACATAATTTTTATCCACCACACAAAAAAAAAAAATCACGGACACAATCTCCCGTTTAATGGCGAAATTTGTGTCTCTTTGCGTTGTATGTTTTTTTAGCGGTGATCATGGATAAAAAAAAACATTGTGAAACATGTGTTGAAGTGACTGTGGATTTATTTTATGGACAAAGTTATATCGTTATCGTATGTGTATTTGGCACCAAGTGGGTTGTCTGAAATATGAATGCCATCGCCATGCGTATGTATATGCAACGCACACACCCAAATATGTATATATATATATATATATATATATATATATATGTATATACATATATTAACACACAACATTATACAGATAGGGGTACACTATTATATATACAGAGACATGGATATAGATATAGGAGAGGCATCCTAAGCTTTTTCTTTGTTAATTTCATATGAAACCCACGCGTTTTATATTGCTACGACATCCACAAGCAAAAAATAAAAAAATAAAAAAATAAAAAAATAAAAAAATAAAAGGTTGAAGAAGAAACAGAAATGCTAAAGGATGATCTATCCGTATCTCTCCCCATTCATCTTTCCTCTTTCTCTGTCCCCTCTCGTTGATAAATCATTTTCACAAAAAAGAAAAGAAATATTTTTTTAGATTATTAAATGGTTGTGATTTAGAAAGCTGAAAGAAACCCAAAAATTTTAAAACAATATTTTTTTTTTAAAACTAAGCTTTCTAAAAATCGTCGAGCCAATTCTTGGATTAGCAACTGGTACATTTGTAATGCTCAAGAAGCCTATTTGCTTCTCTAAGACCGCTGCAATAAGCCCCATGAGTTGTGGAGTAATGGGTTCTATGCGTTGCTTCCCCTGCAAACAGAATCTGGAGCTTATGAACCCTAGCTCGCTCTGAATCCGAATTGCCTTCACCGGCCTTTTCGATCTTTGGCAGTGGCTCGGCCATGGAGTCCAGATCATCCCCGCTTGATCCGACCGCAACATATGAGTATGAACCTAGAAACAGAGGATCACTCCCCCATGCGCTCTTCAGGACCCTAGTGAATTTCGCATTGGCATTTCCATTGCACAAAGAACCCAGCTTTTTCGATGTGTTTCTCTTGGCTTCCTTGCCTGTCAAGCAAGTGATTGCAGTCGAAACACCGTTGATGATTTCTTCGTCTGTTAGTTTCTCGAGCTCGAGTGCTTCCTTGCCTGCAAACCATGAGAGCAAAACCTTGGAATTGCTGTGGATTGGAGATATGGTGGCTGTTCTTCTCATCCACCATGGGATTTTCTTGAACCTGAACTCTGAATCTGCACGGTCGAACACCAGTTGCAGAGAAGGGAAATCTCTTTGCATCATTTCGATGAACAGTTTGTTGACAACCCCAAAGCCGAGCCTTTTGATGGCCTCGACCTTGAAATCGGGCAAAGGAGGACTGAACATGCCTTGTTCACACGAAACACCGGCTTTAAGCACACCCAAAGAGACAGTGACTATGACATGATCGGCCACAAGAACCGACCCATCGGAGAAATACAGTTTAACGGGTCGATGATCATCGAATCCATTCCCCACGATGGTTTTTGAATCGTCAGATGCCACCTCGCCAGTCTGCCAGTCGATCTTGGTGACTTGCCGGTTCAACTGGATCAGACCCTGAGGAAGAACAGAGGCCAAATGATTGATTACACTGAGATAGCCTTTGGCAATGGTGATTTCTTCACCAGGAAACATCTGGTATTCGCTTTCTGCTGCGAAATCGAGAGTACAGAGATCATCCGCAGAGGCGTCAGTTCTCTGCGTGTTGCTAAACATGGCGAAAATGGCTTCTTGGAGTGACTTTCTGCTCCAATTCCCATACCCTTTGACCTCTTCTCTGTTTCCCAGAGCATCCCAGTAAGCATCGAACCCTGATTTCAAGAAAGACCCAACACTCCTCACACTTCCATTACGAGAAGAACAAACCCTAGTGGCAACAATATCGTAAACATCAGCTCCACATCCCAAATCGCCGTCGTCTTCAACAATCTCCCTCCCCTGAACTAAACCCATCAAAGCCTTGAACAAACCCGAGATGGGTTCTAGAATCGAGGGCTCGAGCTCGAATCCACCTTCTGCGAAGGTCCTGGGCTTATCAATGGTGGAATCCATATCCTCCCACGGCTCGTCGGAGACCAGGGACCCGGTATCGCGGGCGATTCTGTAGACAGGGCTCCCGCCCATCCCCTGGATCCAC
>NW_010971389.1:2432282-2468512 GCF_000463585.1 Tarenaya hassleriana | reverse complement strand
CTTATCAGGTGTGGAATCCATATCCTCCCACGGCTCGTCGGAGACCAGGGACCCGGTATCGCGGGCGATTCTGTAGACAGGGCTCCCGCCAATCCCATGGATCCACGTGGCGCCCATCTCGATCCTCTCTCCGGAGAACTCGGAGGTATTGATCCTTCCACCGATTCTGGAGCCGCCCTCTACGACGGAGAGCTCGAACATGTCGCTGGAGCTCGTGTAGATCTTGTTGGCCGCCGTGAGACCGGCCATCCCGGCCCCAATTATTACGATTCTCGGCTTCTTCGCCATGGTTGTCTGAATGCTTCAACGGAAACAGAAAAAAAAAAAAAGATTTATCTCTCTCTGGTTTGGGATGAGGCAGGAGATGAATGACTGAATGGAGAGAGTGCTTAGACAGAAAATTTATAAGGCAGAGGGAGAGAGAGTATTCGTACTTGTGTTAGATTTTTTTTTTTTGTCAAAGATTGTGTTAGATAATTAAGAATAATTTATCTTTATGTAATTTACTCTCTTAATTTTTATCGTCTTAGTCTAGTAAAGACAGACCTTTACTTTTTATCGTAGATTATTATTTATTTGGTTATATCACGACTGACTTTATAATAATTTTTTTTTATAATTAAAAAAATTTCAAAGTCGTGATATAAATAACACCCCATATCTGTGAACAACTTCTATTGGATTTATATGATCATCCAACATCTAGTCTTCTTCTCCCATAGCCTATTTATATCTCGGGTACATAAAAATGGAATATACACACTTTAAAAAATAAATAAATTAACAAATAAAATTCAAATCCAAATGAAACGCTTATATAATCAACACGAATTGAACTAAAAATTTACACAAAAAAGCACTAAATATGTAATATTTTTATAAAATAAAAAACGGAGTTGAAAAGAATTAAATCTAGATATTTAGTTATACTCGTTATGTGTGTATATAATGCATCCATATGTACAGAATTTTAAGAAGAAGAAGAAAAATTCAAAGAGGAAAAGGTGGAAATGAATGAGAAATAAATAAATAAATAAATAAATGGGGGAATTTATGGTTGGGGGATAGAGAAATCACATGTAAAAGGAGGGGGACAAAGAAGGGCCCATGAAACAAAATGCAGAGTCATTCGTACACTTCACTTTCATCAAACTTCTCACCATTATTGTCTAATCATTCACTTCCCCCTCCGACTATATATTACACATGCATGTGCATGCATACATGCATACATACATACGATGCATGTATATATGCACATGCATGCATACATACATACATACCAGAAGCAAAAAAAAAAAAAAACAGTACAAAATTAGATTCATTGCTATTTCATTATTTTCTATCAACGCTTTGGACTATGATACTGACATAATGTTGCAGCAGGTATGACAACGAAATTACGCCATAATTTATAATAAATTCGATATTTTCAATGCAAATGATCAATTTACAAATTGAAAACGACCCTTTGCAGATATTAGGTTCCTTTAGAATGAAATCCATGAGAGCAAATATATTAGTATAGATTAATGGAATACGCTTGAATCTATTTGGATATATATATATATATACACACGTTTATATGGGTGTGCGTGTACAAAATGGACAAAGGATTGGTTAACAACCGAGATGTCGGAGAAATCAATAAAAAATCAAAGCATGAGGACAATCTTTGGAAGGCTTTTGTCTTTTGGTTTGTGTTGAGTTTTGCATTTCCCAAAATATCGTGAAACCTTCTATATAATTACATTTTTCAAAAAATTAAAGAAACTTAGATAAATATTTCCTTCTCCAAAAGATTCGAATCCAGATTGAAAAAAAAAACTGTCCTATCTTACACCAATTGAATCACCCAATTTTAGGTAAATATTTTGTTTGATATGATACTTATAGAATGTTTTATATCTTTTTTCCTGTAATGGTAATATATATATATATATATATGCAATCAGTAAATATATGTGTTTATATATAGAGGGTAATTTGTAATATCATATAATTATGATTAGATTAACACTCTTATATAAAGACCCTAATATTGCTAATGATAATTAATCCACTTTGCATAATTATTATAGTATAAACATATATATATATATATATGAAACTTTAAAATTTTAATATTTTTTTTTTATAAAATTTGATTGTATTAATCAAAATTGGTGGTACATCTATCAGGATCCCAAATCCATTTATATAGATGTATATGACAACGAGTATGCGTGGCGTTGTCGAAGTGTTTGATTCGATTATTCATCTCCCTCCATAGCTCATATATAGATGTATATGACCTGTTGAATGAGTATTTTGGTGAGGATACTCCTTCTGCCTTCATCCCGCTTTGATATGTTGCGGTAAGAAGCTCCCCTCTTGACGTTTTAATTGTTTTTAATTTGATGGAGGATGTGGTGAAGTTGATTTGGCGTTGCCGACGTTTATTTGTCGGATTTCATCGTCCAGTAAATGACCTTGATGGTTCCAAAATTCTATATAGAAGTTATTTAGAAATTTTAAAGCTTCTATATTTATCTACAATTTTGCATTTACCCAAAATAACATAATATCCATTAGGAAAAAACGGTTTTCACACAACATTTGTAGATATATGAATGAAATATAACACGTATTTCTAACATTTAAGAGATAAATATCGGGATATACATAGATATATATTTCCATTTTTTTTTGCAATAAAATCTTTTATATATAAAAAGGTTTTTTATTATTACACGTACACTTTTTTAAATATATATATATATATTTCCGTCATTTTTTAAAAAATATTTAAACTTTTAACTTCCAATTTATAAAAGAAATCTAACTCTTATCTTTTAAAACACATCCATTTAAAACCAAACTATCCAAAATACAAATAAAATATAAAAAATTATAAAAACATCTAAAAATAGTTTAATTTGGCAAAAAATTAATAATAATAATAATAATAATAATAATAATAATATTTATTATTATTATTATTATTATTATTATTAATTTTTTGCCTTCTCATATACTTCTATTAATCTTGAATTTTTGGATAACCAATGCATAACTTGTATCATACATTTTTTTTATAGATACATATATTTTTTAAAATAATTTTGGGATTCTAATACTCAACAACCTCCAATCGGTGAGACGAGGATCATCAGAGATTAGGGTCACGACCATAATCTTGAGTCACGACCATAACTCCGTAAAGCTTTTAAACCAGCCCGAGAGATGGATCAGAAACCCGCGCTTTCGGATCATCCCGAGACTTATGAACTAATCTCAAAAGTGCTAGTGTTACTACTACTATTTTGGTAAGGATCAGACATAAACACCCCTAACGAATAGCAAAAAGAAAGGATCCGAAACCCTGCAACGTTAAACCAACATCATGAATATCATCGTCAGTTGTAAGATGGATTCAGAGAACATTTACGAAATGCCATTACCAAGAACACAGAAGCTGTTGCTGCGGTGACGAGCTCTTTTCCGAGGCTTCAGTTTTTTCTCGACGACGTAGCTTCATATCTGCATGAGTCAGGGAATTCTTACACTTGCTGGATCTTAAAGAACGGTTAATCAATATGTAACTTTCGTTTTTTTAGATCCAATAAACCCATGAAATGCTGACCCTCTAAAACTATCTCAAAGGATTGTCAATCTTAAAATAATAACAGAGAAGTCCTAAATTCTGCAGTACGAGATGCATTCAATAAGACATCCAACTTCTAACATGCAAGAAGCACGAATCATTCCAACAAAAGAGTAGAAGGGAGGGAAAGGTGGAGACCAAGAGGGGCAGCGTCCAAAGCTTTGGAAAGCTACAAAGGGACTATCAAACAAGAATGCATGGTGACCAAAAACCAGAGTAAGCACTGTGAATTTCGGTAAACCTTCACAAAATCACAATCCCCTTAGATCCAGATACAATAAATGCGTAGAGAAGAATATATCCTTGGATTCATCTGTTGGCAGGCTAGACTAACATTGAACAAGATCAAATTTTACGACAAACCCAGAAGAAAACGAGATTCAAAACCCCTAAGCAAGAAGATTTTATCAAAATTGGAGGAAGAATTCATAGAATCGGAGATGAACCCTGAACACAGGTGAAAGGAATTCAGGGAGAGAATGCACCTATTATACCAGCACCGACACTGTCAAATGCCACAGGAAAATTTCCCCCTTAAGAATGCACCTATTATTATACAACTGAAGAGTAATTGCAACTACTGCAAAGCTTTTAGCCTTTTACGCACCCTTAAGATGAATTCCACAGAATGGCAATAATAATCACAATTCCCAATTCCCAAGGCGCGGTTGAGTATGAACAGAAAATGGCTAACACAACAAAACCACGAACAGATCGAAGCACATCGCAGAATCCGTAAGCCCAAAGATGGGTCCATCAAAACATAAATCGGCCTCGCGAGGACGCCGAAATGAAGAGAAAACAGCAAATGGTCGAACTAGCGATCAGATCAAGGAAGCTTACCTGAAGAAGGAAGCCGTAATGACCGCCAACGCAGGGTACATCGCCACCGGAATCGGACTCGCAATCGGTTTCGCCGCCTTCTCACCGGAACAACCACAAAACAAAACACGACCATGATGAATTACGATAGCAGAAACAACAACGATAAAATTCAACTCAGATTCGACGCATACCATTTTCCAGAAGAGATCTCGCCGCTCTTCTCCGCTTCGATCTGTCACCGGATTCCCTCTCCAATTCGAAGCCTTTGTATATTGACTACGATCACGGATTCAAGCTCCGCGCTCACCTCCGGTTCGAACCGGTACGGTCAACCCAATTGGAAGATGCTGTGGTCTTGTATAAATTTCTTTTTTTTTTTTAATATAATTTTTGGTTTGGAAAAGTTTTGTCTTACATAAAAATTGAACAAAAATAGAAAGGAGAAATATATTTCTTTCTCTTAATTAGAAGTGCATCGTTAACATACAAAATCTTCTCACCCATAATATGAACACAATCTGTGCAACTTTTCTCACATCTAGACTACAAGCGCATACATGGGGAGAGAGAGAGACCTTGAGACAGTTGAACTAATGAACCTTAAGGCGTCGAAATAAAATTTTAAAATTAGGTAAGTTAGGAATGCCAAACCGAAGAACCAAACTGGCTGGATAACCGGGGCTTGAGTACCTGTGTATGGAGACAAAACATCAACAACATCATGCTTCAACAGCAGCAGCAATGCCTGTTTCATCATCTGTGACCTCAGATGTAACCACAACTTGAGGAGGATCTTCCTCTGGCTCAGAATCCTCCTGTGTTGTCTCAGCTTCAAGAAGCTTCTCCCGAAGCTTGCTTCTGAGCTCTTCTATCACAGATTCGTTCTCGAGCAGAAACCTTTTCAGGGCTTCCTTCCCACGGAAATTCTGACCGTTGAGGTAGTAAAAGGCACCTGCTCTTGAGATGAACTTGTGTTTTACTCCCAGATCGATAATCTCGGTTGCCTTGCAGATTCCCTTTCCAAACTCAAGCTCAAACTGCGCAGTTCTGAACGGGGGTGCGAGTTTGTTCTTCACAATCTTGACAGCAACTTGATTCCCAGTTGTCTGAAAACCAAGCATTAAAATAAGAGATCTCAAAGTTTAAACCTTGGGCCAATTCTGTTCTCTGTAACACTTCATTCTCTTAAGTCGAGACAAATAGCTTTTGTGTCGCTGCAAGGAACTTACACTCAAGGAAGCATAGAGGAGTTATGAGGTCAATACACAAGGGACAGAAAAAGCTAACATCTTTGAGGAAACAGCTTTGAAATGGGAACAGGGACATTTACCTCTTCGCCTTTCTTAACAAACCCGATTCTCCTGATATTTAGACGCACGGAAGCATAAAACTTTAAGGCATTACCACCACAAGTAACTTCTTGAGGACCCCCAAATCCTCCGAATGTAGATAGTTTTGATCTCACCTGAATTTAGACATTTGGATTTTGGATATGAGATAAACTCAAAGGTGGTAGACATTTTACATGGTTCGAAAATATAAAAGTGGGCAAGATTCCATAATCCACACTACTAATGCTCTGTACCTGATTTATAAAGATCAAAAGCGTTTGTGACAGTGATAAAGAGTGGCTCAATTTACGTAAAGCTTGGCTCATCAGCCTAGCTTGCATAGCCATATGGGCATCACCCATCTCACCATCAAGTTCCCCTTTAGGTACAAGAGCAGCAACCTGCAAGATGGAGTAGTACCAATCGATAAGGATATGAATCAGTGTAATAAGGTTTAGGCCCTAACTCCACCACAAAAGCTAGCTTAAGAGTGGAGGTTTGACCCTTACTTATATATTGGCCCAAATCCCTCTCATTTTCCAATGTGGGACACTTATCACAGTCTCAAGCAAAAAAGCATCAGCCCATATTTCGGCATCTCACTTACACTGTGAACCGCTCCGGATCAAGGTGTCCACAAGGCTAAGGGCCTGTTCACCACAATCAGGCTGAGAAAGAAGCAGATTTTCTGTGTTTACACCAATTGCCTTAGCAAGTGATGAATCGAGGGCATGCTCAGCATCTACAAAGACACATGTTCCTGTACGCCGAACGGCATAGAAAGAATATCTTAGAACACGAAACCAAGGCCCCATTTTTTGTCACGATTTCCAGTTGATCCATTATCTATAGACTGCTAAACTTAGTAAAGATAGTACACATGAGTTACAAACATGAGATGGGTTCTGGGAGGAATTAGTCGAGAGTTGAGAATCATGTAACCTCCTTGTCTTTGTGCTTCTGCAATAACATGCAGAGCAAGGGTAGTCTTTCCAGATGCTTCAGGACCATATACCTCCACAACACGTCCCTATGGAGTTTATGACAAGGAGGATAATAAGCAGCAACCAAAACATGAGTACCAATCTTCTCTGATTAGTATTGACTTTTCATGACACATATTTCTCCATGGACCTCATGCATATTCGAATATAAAATACAAATCTAAGCATTGGAAATGACCTCGTGAGTCATTACAGCAACTCAGCTTATAAAATCAGTCTCAATTACAAAACAGGTATTGTCACAAGGATAACGTCAACTTAAGATATACCTTAGGAAAGCCACCGACCCCCAGTGCCATATCCAGAGCAAAAGACCCAGTGGAGATCACTGGAACATGTCTATGAGCAACAGCACGACCAAGCCACATTATCGACCCCTTTCCAAACGAACTTGTTATCTGATCAAGAGCTTGCTGAAGAGCAATATCCTTTTTGGACATACCATCCTCAGATGATTCACTTCCATCTGACTTGGACGCCTTTTTGCCTTCAAAGGACAAAAAACGTCACAAAAATTGATAGCAAACAAAACCTTTAACCGTAACAAACAGAGCAAGCCAACTGATACGAAAACACAAGAAACAGCTACTGCATTGCGAAATTGAGCAGTTCACTGAAAGATCAAATCTTCACAACAACAAAAAAATATCCGAAGCATCAAACAGGAAACCCATTCAACCATTTACTCTTCAATCCACCCAATTCATAGATACTTAAAAAAAGGTGTAAGCTTTAATCTATCTACCTTTAGAAGCAAAACCTCGGAACTGAGACGACGTTCCAACCAGTCCTCCGGTACAGACCTGCAGAAAACCATTGGACCCTTTTGAAATATATGTCCCATAAAGACCAAATAAGCCAAGAAAGAAACAACATTTCAGGGTTCACTCTTCTTATAACGCTGTGACGTTCGCGCCAGCTAATTTCAGTAGACAGAACATGTGCCAATCGTCATAACAATCAATCACAGTCATAAACGTTGTATTCTCACGATACCCAGGAAATCAAATAGGAGAAGAGAGAGAGAGGGAGAGAGAATACCTCCGATGCGAACAGAGAGCGTCGGAGTGAAGAAACGTTTCGGAGAATCCTCGCCATGGAAACCACCAAGCAAGCCGCTACTGTACTTGTCTATCACAGAACGGGAAAAGAACAGAAAGAAATGGAAAAATGGAACTACCCAGAAGAATATCTCATGCAAGCGAGATATTCTGCTGAAGAAGAAAAGGAGAACGACAGGGACAGAGACCGGTGTTGGAGTTTTAGGGTTTTGGGTTTTCGTTTTTCCCTCCTTTTCAAAACGCATGTCCTTTTCCTTTTCTTTTTTTTGATCGTTTTCTCGCATCCGCCGGAAGAAGGAACTTTGACTCGTGCATTCACATTGAATTACTAACCGAAGGCTGAACCAGCTCAATCATGGTTTATGCAAACCGGATCAAACCAAGTAGATCGGTTACAAAACAAATAATAATAAACATACAATAAATTATACAAATATATTAGTTTCACTTTCACACCAACCGCTTATCCTCTTTGTATTTGAATTCGGACATGCATAATGATATGGATTTAAATGTATTCAAATAAACCAACAGAATCAAACCAATTTCAATTTCCCATCCCGGTTTGCGAATCTACAAGACCGGACCAAAATAAAGCAACTCTGATGGGCTCACTATGCCAAGTAGAACAACAAATACTCTTTCTCTAACTCAGGCCAAGTTCAATTCATGTGGGGACATTACAGCAAAAAAAGAGCACCATGGCTAGAACCAAGAACAAGAACGAACCCAAGAGAGAAATTTTAAGATAAATAAGATAAGAAAAATAAGCAGCAGCAGCCAAAACTGATAACCGGATTGTATTCATAATGACACCATCTTGGGGATCAATCTTCAGACACCATCGTCAAGAACAGAACCCTTTCTACTGCTGCTTGCATTCCGGTGGCCTCTCACCCTCCTGACCTCCGACCTGACCTCTTCCTACCTTCTGTTTGCTCAAAACAAAAAGAAAAACAACCCGAGTTTGGTAAGCAACAGCCATTTCGTAACCAAGAAGAACATTTACATGTTTGCAATTGGATTGAACGATAATACCTTAAGCCCGGCTGTTGACAACTGCAACAACAAGAGAAATCATATCAGTTTGAGTAAGCCTCGGAGTTTGTACATCATCAGGTTAGATGTTATCATTAGCACCATACCTTCTTCTTGCTCTTCTTTCTCTGATCTGCTTCCTCCTCGTCATCTTCGTCCTCTTCATCTTCCTCCTCATCATCCTCGTCCTCTTCCTCATCATCGTCCTCGTCCTCATCAATGTCATCCTCATCATCATCGTCCATGTCAAGCTCATCTGCCTGGACAGCTTCACCCGTAAACCATGACACAGCATGTGGAATAATCTTATCTTTAATGGTAGATCTGCAGGAAAATAGTGCGGAGATTCAGATTTTATAACCCAATGAGCCAAGTTTGCAACCACTTAAGATGAATATAAAATAACAGAGAAGGGAAAACTGGCAATAAAGGTTAACAGACCCAATGTCATAGTCATGTTCCATTTGGCCTTGAAGTTCATCAGCCTACACAGGGTTATATATAGGATGGTCAGATATATAATCACAATCTAAAGTACTGAACAGAAAATTATTTGCTTCGTCAGATGGGTGAAATTCTAGTCATACCATATCATCGTCGAGATCTTCCTCGTCATCAGGAACTTGAGGTGGGTTGAAAAAGTTGAAGAAGCTTTCACAGTCTTCGGTCTTGGTTATCGGCTTTGCATTCTTTGATCCCTTCTTAGGCTTCTTCTTCAGAATCTTCTGAGTCAAGCATTTTCCAGGATACCACTCAATATCCGTGCTGAACAACAAACAATCGGATTAGTTGTGTACGATACGAAACACGATACACAATATAATCACATGGAAACCACAGTTACCCTATAGCCTTCTCAAGGATAGGCTCATCTTCATCAATCATGTGATAAGTTTTTGTCAAAACAGTGTTCTTGAAATACGGGTTCTGATCAAAGAATAACTCAAGCTTGAAGCCCTTCGGTTCTTCAACCCTGCTCCACTTAATATCTTTGAGATACTTGAGTGCTCCTTCATCACGCTCAGTTATCTAATGTCATGGGAAAAAGCAGACGTATAAAGAGACAATATGTCACTCATCAGCTTTCCTCGAACAAAATCCTTATAACAGAATTGCATATTCTAAACACAAACCTCCTCCGCAGTCACTTCATTGTTCTTCAACGCGATAAGCCAGAAATCTGGTACTCCTTTATCTGCTCAGAAACAATTGCATGGTAATGAAAATGAGAAGTTTGTAATGTCATTGGAAACTTAAGTAACACAGGCCTCAGTGTTTGGATTGATGAAGTTAAAGACACACCTTCAGCCGCTTTATCCTCTCCTGCCTCTGCTTTAGCTTCTTCTGGGGCTCCTTCTACTTCAACCACACCATTCACGATCTCATATCGCTGCATTGGGTTGAGAGAGTTAGAATCGTTGTCATTTATAATCTTGGATCAAATGAAGATATACCAGAGTGTACAGTAAGGAGACGGATTAGAATCCTCATCGTAGAAGATTTTTCACACAGGTCAAAGACAGTTCTCAAACCTTGGTATATAGAGGCTGATATAGCTTCTGGTATTTGGCTTCTAGAGCTGCCCTCTCCTCGAAAAACTTTGCTTCCAATTCATCATATTGATTCTGCAAGGCATAAAGAAACCAACCAAACTATTTACTCCATCATAACTCAACAACAGAATGGCTGGCTACTGGCTAACTCAAATTCAGCGAGAGTTCCAGATAAGCAAGCATGAAGGCGGTGTAATCTAACAAATCCAAGTGCTAAAACAAAAGAGTAAGGTGTGAATGCTGCCAGATACAATACAATGGCACATCATACAAAAAATCGGAGAAAAAAACTTTACATAACTTTTCTGAACATAAAAATTCAGCAGAAATTCACATGCCTGTATCTCTCTTAGAACCTCGACTCGCTTCCTGATTTTGGGGGTCAAGTTCTCGAGGACATCAGAGTGCTGTCCAGCCAAATTCTGCAACTTGTTCTGCACAAAACACATCAGTAAACACCAAGGCCATTAACAATAACAACTTCATCCATTAATACAAACAAACGAAAGTACAAAGATAATCCCCAATCAAACAAGAACTCAAGATCACAACCCAATATTAGGAAACCCCAAATCCATCTCCCCCACACTCCCAATTTTTTCAAACCATATCAGTTTCCAGAGCAGTAGCAACCGAAAAAAGCATTCACATACTTGCCACGATCTTTAGCACAAAGAAAACAGCCCCTAAATAAGAACAATGAAAATATGTCTCGCTTGAACATGAATTGAAACATGGCATCTATAGCTAACAGAACCAAACTAAGCCCCAGAGAACAAAACATAAGCCCGCGAAAACAAAGGTACGGCGATTTCCTTTTCCATCGTAACCTTCAAGTTTCGGACACAAAACAAGTTACATCGTCAAGTAAACTGACCTTCAGAGCGGTAACAAGCCCAGCTCGGTCCTCTTCGTTGAGAGCTACAAAAAAAAAACAAAAAGAGTGAATTTTTTGGCGAGATCCCGAAGAAATTCGATATTTTGCGATTAGGGCTATGGACAAGAACGATCGAATTTACCGGCGGTGAGGTCGCTCATGTTCAACTCGTTGCTCATCCTGCCGGAGAAGATTATTGCAGAGGAAGCGGAGGATAAGGGAAACACCTAAAACCCTAGATTTGGGAGACAGGAAGGCTTCGTGAGGCGAGTAGACCAAAATACCTGGTCGCTATATATTACTTCAGCTGCACATTTTCGGGAATTTTATATATTTTTTATTTATTGTTTATTCATACAAAAGGTATGACCGTAAGGTCTGATTATTTCTTTGATTGCTCCCTTTTCCTTCAAATTTGATTCCTTTTTTCTAATAATACTATATAAATAGTTACTCGAAATTTATATTTTACCGGTCAAATTCAAATAAAAATTTCCATAAAACAAAACATTCAGTTTGCATATTAGAATTAGCGAATAAAAATTATATAAATTGTATTAAAGGACTATAAACATTCCTACTTAACATATGCATTTATATTTAATGAATATATATATATATATATATATTGCATGAATTCTGTGTTGTCCTATTCTTACTGTATTATGTATAGCAATACTATATAATGCTCGATAACTTTTATAGATCTCAATATTCTTATGAAACTTTCTCTCCGTAATGATCTTAATATTCTTATGAAGCTCTGTACATTTACAAAATTTTAAATCTAGATTTTCTCGATTTGTCTGTTCATTATAAAGTTCGGTTGAAATTTCAGAATTGATGTCTAGTAGAATAAAAATAGATTAGTATTAGAACATTACTTTATGTTACTAAAATTTGAATGTAAATTTTCTCCAATGGAATACCGTAAAAAGCATCACAAAAATAAATTAGATTTCATTTCAATAATACTCAAAATTATTCATTCATTAAAATGTCAAGTTAGGAACTCAACATTGATGGTTAGTCGAATTGCTCCAAGCTTGAAGAATAACGTTTATCTTCATGATAGTTTTTTTAATGTTATGTATATAGTTCGGATATATTACTATTTCTTAACAATTAATTTCATAATTTTAATTTTGGGGAATCCTAAAAGGTTAATGCTGTGTCTATATATACACTGTATATGTTAAATTATTCCAAACGTTTTCAGCTATGTAACATATATACGTATAATATTTGTGTATATATATCTACGACGTGTCGTTTGTACCGCCAACCTGATACCGGAGAAAATGCATGTGGTTATTAAGATATCCCAAACGAACATCGTACAGTCTGCTATATTCAAAGATCAACTCCCTGACGTTGGATGCAGTTGACCGAAAAAATTTATTTGTAGATTTCTGTACACGTGGCAGAAATACAATGGAGCAACGAGGAACTATTTCTCACCATCTGTGACTGTAGCCAAAACCCAAATCTGACAGCAAAGCAGACAAGCGTGGGACTTTGATGAGTGATCACGGGGACACGTGGCACTCATATCAAATGGTGGGGGTCCCGTCACCATAAAGCTTATTAACAGCTAAATATTGACCGTTCGTCAAGATCGAACGGCTGGAAACGTGAATCGTGGCGAAGGGCTAATTCGACACATTTAAAAGTATTATGGTGAGAATGAAATTAATTAGAAACAACGGGGTGAGCGATTATTCGGTGGGTCGTGGCATGGGTTTCCACAAACGGCAAAAAGGTCACTGAAGCAGGACACGTGGCGACCCATTTTTCTTTCCATAAATAGAACTGTCTTTGTCCCTTCGTCTGCAATTCTACTCTGCTGGAAGAACAATCGAGTCTTCCTAATCAGAAGAATCCGCAGTAGCGTCGAAGGAGATATTATGGCAGCGATCGTGGACGACGGAGGAAATGGGTCCCCGGCAGTGGAGGAAATCGTCAACATCACCGTCACCGTCAAGCAAGAACAGAGTACGTCACCGTCGGTGACGATTGTCGGCGGCGTAGACGTAGACGGTGGCGGAGGCTTGTCTGTTCGATCTTCTTCGGCGGTTGAAAAGGCGAAGTTCGACGACGCCGTTTCGAGGGTTAAGGAAGAGGAGGCGGAGGATCAGGAGACTGTTAACGCCGTTAACGTTAACGACGGAGAGTCTCCGTCGTCATCTTCGTCGGGAATTGGGTTGCCGAGACCAGTGGAGGGATTGTACGATATGGGTCCACCGCCGTTTCTGAAGAAGACGTTCGAAATGGTTGATGACCCGGAAACGGACCCGATCGTATCATGGAGCTCGACCCGGAACAGCTTCATCGTCTGGGATTCGTACAAATTCTCTGCCAATCTTCTTCCCAGATACTTTAAGCACAGGAATTTCTCCAGCTTCGTTCGCCAACTCAATACTTATGTAAGCAAATACGGGCTTTGGTATATAAGTTTCTGGGTTGCTTGCCATGTGTTTTGCTTATAGGTCTCTGAATAGTATATTAGTGTTCTTTTTCCTCTTTTTTAATACTTTATTTTGTTGTTTGTGTGTTCTCTGTATACTTTATTATTGTTGAATGTCCACGTCCCCTCTTATCTCTCATTGTCTCTCTCTTAATGATATGTAGACTTGTTCTTATCTCTCTTTAATCTCATGACTTCTTGAGCCAAATTTCTCTTGAAGTTTCTGTTTTCAATGCGGAGCCAAATGTGTCATACTCTTCCGTGTTTGTAATCTGATTGTTTTGGATGTGGTTTTGTAGGGATTTAGGAAGGTTGAGTCGGATCGTTGGGAATTTGCAAACGAAGCGTTCCAAGGAGGGAAGAAGCATTTGCTCAAGAACATCCAGAGGAAGGGCAGAAGCAATGGCAACAAGCAGCGACAAAGCAGAGACACGAATGCCATCTCTCCGTCTCTCTGTCTGGAAACCGAGATCAAATCATTGAAGAAGGAACAAAGCTCCTTAAGATCAGAAATCCTAAAGTTAAAGCTGCAACAGGAGGAATCTGATCATAAAATGGGGACAATGAAGGAGAGGCTCTGCAGAGCGGAATCTAAGCAGAAACACATGCTCGGTTTCTTTGCCAAGGTGGCAAGAGACCAGGGATTTGTGCAGAGACTGATGAAAAGGAGAAAACAAAGGCAAGAGCTCGAAGCAGGCGAGTTCATGAAGAAGCTGAAGATGCTTCAGAACCAAGAAACTGAAGAGAACTCGTGTGATGATGACGACGACGACGTAGAAAGAGATCCGATTCATGAAGAGCTGAATTCCGACATTCTGCTGGACAATGAGTGCTGGGTTCTTCCGGCAGGCGATGACGAGTTTGAAAGTTGTATTCTTGACGACAATCAAGAAGAGACTTTGATGCAGCATCGGTCCAACACAGAAATGAATCTAATGTGTGGAGCAATGTCAGATGAGTTTATGGAGAACGATCTGGTCAAAACGGGCGATGTAACACTAAGTGAATCAAAAATCTATATGGAGTTGGAGGATCTGATCGGAAAAACCCGTGGATGGGGTGGTGGCTGTATGAATGGAATTGTGGAGCAAGAGCAACCTGGTCGTGTGAGAGCTGCTCCTAGCGTTTGAAAGGTACAAACTTTTTCATGCCACCGTATTCTCTGTTTACTTCTGATGCATATGACGTAGAAGGGTACCAAGAGAGATTATACTCGGTTGCTGAGTTCATAGCCCTCGGATGAAGATGATGATGATAATGGTCAGCTGTTTCATATGAATATAGGGCTTAGGTTCCAATGTACATTTGTATGTTTCTTTTATTGGTGTCTTGTCCTAATACGCGCGCACTGTCACGTTCGACTTGGTCTCTTGTTCTTGGAAACTACAGAATCTTGGACTGTGATCTCTGAATCTGGTTGGCGTCTCGATCTGTTGTACCGATCCGTACATAACTGATGCTCGGAGTTGATGTTCCTTTGCTTATAAAAGGGTATTAACGTAATTATAAAATGTTAATGGATAAGATATGTATCTCTTCTTTTTATAGTAGACAGATAAGCGAGGCTTCGATCTTCCGCAACCGACAGTCCGGTCCGGTTCATAATGATGTCATGTCAACGTGTCCCTCGGCTCTCTTCTTGCTTTGTTTGACAAGTAATCTCTACGGTATATGACCAAAATGTGGCTCGAAACCGGGGTAAACCGAAGATTTACGGGTCCGAGTCGGCCCGATCTAAAATATAAATGAACTTAAATCTTTTTGCTCAAAATATAATGCCGTGTGTTTTTGTACGGGGCCGACCGGGCTATAAATGATAAATTATAAAAACGAAAATTCAAGATAAAATTTTAGCATATCTTACATTTGATTTAGTATAATGCACTTGATTCCTCATCCCATGTACAATTATATTATAGGATTATGATATTGATTCGACGAATTTACTTTTTCTATAATATCAATAATTATATTCTCGTTCGGTTGACAAGTAATCTCTGCCATATGATATTTAGATATTATATTTATTTTATAATTTTTATTATTTTCAATTAAGATATGTAAATATTTTTTAATATATATATATATATATATATATATATATATATATATATATTTAAGAGAAATTAATTATCATTCAACGTTTTTAGATAATAATAATAATATTTATTTAAATATCCTATTTTTCAATTCGAATATATTATTTATTCAATACTACATTTTAAATTATTTTTATCTAATGTTTTAGAAATTTATAATTTTCTATATTATATATATATTTTTATTCATATTTTAAATATATTGAGAAACTCATAGTCAATATTTTCATGTCTGCATCATGTTCTTATCGTTAGTACATTTTTTATATATATTTATACATCACCTTTTAACTTTTAACAATTTTTATTTATATTTACAAACTCTTTTAACTTTTCATCTCTTTTCTCTAACTTTTTCAGTGGCTTATTTATCGCCTCCTATAAAATCTTAACTGTTTTCCCGAAAAAAAATTACCAAATCTACCGTATAAATCACCGCAAAATCTTAAAAATTGTGGCGTCGAAATAAAATTTTAAAATTAGGTAAGTTACGAACCAAAACCCCGATAATTATTTTGATTATTAATCGACGGTAGAAATCGCTACAAAATCTATAAATTTTCATTTGATCGAGTTTTATTTAAAATATTGATAATTCATTTTATTTATTATTTGGAGAACCACGTTAAACCATAATAGGACGCAGAGTTACAGTGAATCACAGCAATAGTTATGAGTCACAATATTTGTTTAGATCGGGAACAATTTATTAGTTTCTATAAAAATTGTATCAAAATAGAATCAAAATATTAATCGGTTTGGTTCGGTTTATTGTATGAGTATTGAATAAGAATCAAAACATAATATTTACATATAAATTAATATATTATTGGTTTATAGATCTTCGAAATCTAGAAGCCATATAAATGACAAGATGTGGGTGAGAAGTGGAAGGAAAGAAAAGGAAAGGGAATATTCTTTTTTTGTGAAACTAATTAATTAATTGAGATTCTCTTCGTTCAAACGAGGTAAATAAAAAGCTAGGGTCGAAGTGAAAATAGAAGGGTGGATATTTTTTTTAATATATTGCCGTTTTCTTGTTAGGGAAACTGACAAAATTTTATGTAAATTATATATTATATTATATGAGGGTGAAAACAGAGAGAACAGAAAAAGGAAAAACAAAAACAGAGTAGAAAAAGACCACAGGCAAAGCGACACGCACACCCTTTCTTCTCCGCCTCGTCTTCCGCAGGTCACTCTCTTCGCTTCCTGAAACCGAACCCCACCGAATCTCTCATCTTCTCACCAACGCCCTCTTTAGCCGCTTTAGCTGTTTGATTCTCCCTTCTAAGCCCCTTCCCCGTTGAATCTCTCTAGTTGCTTCCCGATTGCGTTCGCCGGGTAATGCCCTGTTTCAGTTTCCGCCGCAGAGCAATGGGGGGTTTTCCTCGGTTGAATTCCGCTCTGGTACTGGAACTGGAGTTAGGGTTTGGATCTTTCCGGACTTTCAGCTGTTGATTATGGAACCTCGTGTCGGGAAGTTTCGGCTCGGCCGGAAGATCGGCAGCGGCTCCTTCGGGGAGATTTACTCGGGTTTGTTCCGTGTTTTGATTTTACCATTATTCCTCTTCGGTTCTCTGCTGCAATTGTTGGTGGTCATGTTTGTGACTGTTTCTTTGCAGGCAGGGATATTCAGACAAATGAAGACGTTGCGATTAAGCTTGTGAGTGTTCCGATTTGTGTGGATATCTTGAATTTGAAGTTTCCGGACAATGTTTGGATTTCTTAGTAATGTTCTGAATTTGGGTGTTGCGTTTATAGAGAAAAGTGCCTACCTTTGTGTTTGTATTCGACATCTAAAGCTGAACTTTTGCCATGTCCTGAGCGCAGGAAAGTGTCAAGACTAGGCATCCACAGTTGTTGTATGAGTCAAAGATATACAGGCTCCTTCAGGGCGGAAGTAATGAGATTTTTCAATATTAATTTGGTTTTCTTAATGCCTGTGAACCTAATTCCCGGTTATGTTGTCGTGGTATCGCAGCTGGGATCCCGAGTTTGAAATGGTTTGGCGCTGAGGGGGACTACAATGTTTTAGTGATGGATCTGCTCGGGCCAAGCCTCGAAGATTTGTTCAATTTATGCGGAAGGAAGTTTTCATTGAAAACGGTTCTCATGCTCGCTGATCACATGGTAATTATTTTGGGTTGGCGAAAGCTTCAATCACCGATTCATCTCCTGGTTGTGCTATGGCCGCTGAACCTTTTTTTTGCATTGTGTTAGATAAATAGAATCGAGTTCATTCATTCGAAGTCGTATCTTCACCGTGATATCAAGCCTGACAATTTTCTCATGGGTTCGGGAAGGCGGGAAAATCAGGTTTTCTCCTCGTACTCTCTCTTAGTTGGATTTTCCGGCTTATCCTCGAAATCAGTTTCTCTCAGCTTGTGGAGAGTTCGGAGGTCACGATGATATATCTTCTGTTTGCCTTCTTTAGGTCTACATCATAGACTTTGGCTTGGCTAGAAAGTATAGAGATAGCTCAACACACAGGCACATCCCTTACAGGTTTGGATAGCAATAACACCAATTTGGCAATCGATTTTCAAGACTTTGAATAACTAAAACTGGCATTTTGTCCAATGAAATCCAGGGAGAATAAATGTCTGATCGGGACGGCTAGGTATGCGAGCATGAACACCCACATTGGGATCGGTATGCTTCACTGCTTGTTCCATAGCTCTTCCAATCAATCATGGATGTTACTCTGTACTTTTTGTTCCACTTATTGATTCCAATTTTCCCCGGATCCCCCCTCAACGGGATGCTTTGTGCACCGGGCTGCCCTGTACTCTTTAGAGCAAAGTCGGAGGGATGATGTAGAATCACTTGGTTATGTCCTTATGTACTTCCTCAGAGGAAGGTGATAATCATCATTCATCAGAAGATAACCACTTTTTTTTTTGGATTTGTCATGTTTGCTGCCTATCTATACGTCATCTTATCCAACCGCTTGAATCAACGTGCAGTCTTCCATGGCAAGGACAGAAAGATGGGACCAAGAAACAGAAACACGACAAGATTGGTGAAAAGAAGGTTTCGACCTCTATTGAAGTAAGGCTCTATGACGAGGGAAAGTGTTTCGAGAATTTGATCTCAAGACAGGTCTTTTTAACCTTGGATGGGCTGTCTTTTTCTTCAGGTCTTGTGCCGGGGTTACCCTACGGAATTCGCGTCATTCTTTCACTATTGTCGCTCGCTTAGGTTCGACGATAAGCCGGACTACGCCTACTTGAAGGGATTATTCCGCGACCTCTTTATCCGTGAAGGTTGGAAAATTTTTTAACACCATTCCAAGCCCGACTACTTTTTTTCTTGTGCTTCATGTTTTGTTTTTCCCCCCTCAGGTTTTCGGTTTGATTTTGTATTTGACTGGACAACACAACAACGCGTAAACCCCCCACCTCGTGTCGTGCTTGTATGTATATTGTCGCTCTTGATTCTTTATTTTTTTTGGTTGGTCTTGCATCTTCATTACATATTTGCTTATCGAGTTCTGTCTTGTCTCAGGATGGTGGTGTCGGGACAAGCTCGGCGGAGAAGCCTGCTGTCGGAGATGGTGAAAAGCATCCAGGTATTTGCTTAACTATACAGTTAATTAAGCTAATCTAGTTAAATGATAGCTCTCGTATATCGTATCTCTCTTCTCTGTTTTTGAAATAATCCATCGGTTCTCTCTTTTATATATATATATATAGTATAGAGCATTACCTTAAGAACAATGAATATCATAAAGAAGATTAGATTGAAAGGAGCAGGGGTGGGCATGCACAGCTCGGATATCCGAAAAATTCAAAGGAAGAAAGAGCAAGATATGCAAGGAAGGGGACCCGTGAAATACCGGGTCTCCGAAAATTGAGTATCCACTGGTCGGATACCTGCGCTTACGCTGTTTACTCTTACAGGCGAGCACGAAGAGCGCCCAGTGTGTTTGCCAGCCAGGGATGACTCAAAGGGGAAACGGACGGGACACATTCTGAATACAGAGGCTCTCTCGGAACAGAAGAACGGAAACACAGAGGATACTACTCTTGTTAACGACTCCACGGTAAAAGTTTCTCTCCCGAGAAGATCATACTTTTGTTTTTACGACCCCGAGAATTTTTCCGTTCCCTGTTGGTGATGTTTTTAATGTACAACTGCAGATCCCGGGTTCCCTCGGTCCGGATCGATCGGGAGGATCGTCTTCGAGACGGGTAGCTGACTCGGGTGGCCGCGAACCGTTCAGCGAGATCGACAATGCAAACAACCTCGAATCTTCGGTAAAGGGCATGAATGGCCTGCAAATCAATGAAGGAGATAAAGTATTTGTGTAGAGATCGATGTCAGACCAAAAAAAAAAAAAAAAAAGGATTGTTCGCATGAAAGAGATAATACTGGAAATAAATAAACAAATAAACTCAGGGTTATTATTATACTTCACCTTCTGAGAGCGGAGGTGGGAGAAACTTTTGCTCTTGTCCGTGATATGATGCTTCATACAATTTGAATACATACACGCACACTATACGCCTTCAGTATGGCTTCTCTGTACGTATCTTCGTTTCAGTTCGTAGCGTTTCCGTACATACTGTTCTCCTACTTTCCTCCCTTGGTGGTTCAGAAATGGCGGCTGTGAAGCCAGAGGTAGAGGTGTGATGATGATGTTAAAACAGTCGAGCTCGCGAATTAGCTCGAGGTTGCCCCTTTTTTTACCGAATCGATGCAAGAAAACAGACTGAGTGAGCCAGCTCGTTACGAGCCGAACCCAAATGAGCTAGTTCGGTCGACTTGCGAGCTGGTTTAGGGTTGATATTGGTTGGTATGATATTTTGATTTGGAAATAATTTTTTTTGTATATGGATTAGAATTTGAAGATGGTTTTTTGTACATGTATTAAAATCTGATTGTACATAGATGGATTAAGATTTGAACATGTTTTTCTGTAAATAGATGGATTGTGATCTGATCTATTTGAAGATAATTTTTTGTACATGGATTGTGATCGTAAATAAAAGTATGGTTTGGATGTATTGATATGTTCTTTTTATATATCATTCGAATATAGTTTTGTATAATTTAATATGATTTTTTAGGTATTTAGAAAAATATTATACCGATTCGGACTGAACCAAGAATTTTCTGGTCAGAATAAAAACGAGTTTAACGAAGTGGGGTGAAAATAAACTGATTCGAAACGAGATGGTACGATGTGGTCCGAGTTTCCTATCGGTCCCTGTATTCTTACTAGCTTCCATTTTGGGACTGTATGTTTTGGGACACCCCGAAAAAATGCCTGCGCTTGCTGGATATTGTATATTCCAATTTGTTTAAATTCTAATTTTTTTTATAACACGTTCTAAGTATTCACTTGACATGGAGAAATCATTATATTAAAAATCGAAAATATTGTTACCTGAAATCACTCCTGTGTGGTTTGGGGCGTGGTTTTGGATCAAATGAGACGTTTTGTGAAATCGATGGCAAAGTTGTAATTTTCAGTAAAAGGGAGGACAGGCGAGCGCGGATTCTCCTAGGTGTCTGAATATATAATCGAACCTCGGTTATTTCAAAACCCTAATATCCCAATTCGCTTTTCTTTTCCTCGAGCATAAGCAATTCCCCGAAAGTTTAGATGGCGTGGAAGATCTGTCAAGCATAGATTTAGGGTAAAATTGGAGTTTCGATCTGCGGAGAATCCATCGCCGGAGATCAGCCGAGGGATTGAGGGTCAGTAGTTTTCCTTGTTCCTCTGTCCTTTTATGATTTCGTATTCGTCGAATGCAAGGTTAAATCCTAGCTTGTATAGGTTTGGATCTTAATGGGTGTCATGGAAATTGGTTGTTTGCGGTGTTGTTTTGTTTCAATGAGAGACCAAACTGGATTTCGTTGTTTCTAACCATCTCCGCTCGATCTAAATTTCTATACTCTGTGCTTTTGTGTAAGTTTCCTTTGTCTAATTATTGATTTGCAATCGTTACGATGAAAGCTTGCTTTATCTGTTAGGAGATCATATAGTTCTGGGTTTTCATCGGTTAAGCCATCGGAGTTCACAGATCGAGAAATGGATGATATCAACTCGCAAACCGGATCAAAGAATGAAGCGAATCACGAGGAAACCCCGATCTCTAAGGATGATAGCTCGCTTGAAACGATAGTCCGCAGATTTCAAGACGCGTTTACAGCGGGGAAACACAAGTTTTGGGAAACTCAGCCTGTTAGGCAGTTTAAGGATATCAGTACGAGCTTGCCTGAAGGCCCGATTGAGCCCCCGAGCCAGCTGTCTGAGGTCAAACAGGAGCCGTATAACTTGCCGGCTCAATATGAATGGACCACCTGCGATATGGATAACGAGGAGACTTGCAATGAGGTTTACAATCTCCTGAAGAACAACTATGTGGAGGATGACGAAAACATGTTTAGGTTTAACTATTCCAAGGAATTTCTTGGGTGGGCCCTGAGGCCTCCGGGTTATTACAAGAGCTGGCATATTGGTGTCCGTGTCAAAGACTCAAAAAAGCTCGTTGCTTTCATAACTGGAGTGCCTGCTAGAATCCGGGTACGGGACGAAGTTGTGAAAATGGCGGAGATCAATTTCTTGTGTGTTCACAAGAAGCTCAGATCAAAACGGCTCGCACCCGTCATGATTAAGGAGGTTACCAGGAGGGTTCACTTGGAGAACATCTGGCAAGCGGCATATACTGCTGGAGTCGTCCTTCCCACTCCAATCACGACTTGCCAGTACTGGCATCGGTCTCTGAATCCTAAAAAGCTCATCGATGTCGGGTTTTCAAGACTCGGGCCGAGGATGACAATGAGCAGAACCATCAAGCTGTACAAGCTGCAGAGCTCACCGGCTACACAAGGATTCAGAAAAATGGAGCTGCGAGATGTATCTGCCGTGACCCGATTGCTCAGGAATTATCTGAGCCAATTCGTGGTTGCACCCGATTTCGACGAGAACGATGTGGAACACTGGCTGTTGCCACAAGAAGACGTAGTGGACAGCTATGTGGTCGAGAGTCCCGAAACTCACGAGATCACCGACTTCTGCAGCTTCTACACCCTGCCTTCGTCCATCCTCGGAAACCCTAATTATTCGACGCTGAAAATTGCTTACTCGTACTACAACGTGGCCACCAGAACGCCGCTGCTTCAGCTGATGAACGACGCCCTTATCGTTGCAAAGAAGAAGGATTTCGATGTATTCAATGCCCTGGACGTGATGCAGAACGAGTCGTTCCTGAAAGAACTGAAATTTGGCCCTGGAGATGGGCAGCTCCATTACTATCTCTACAACTACAGGGTCAGGAACGGGGTCAAACCGTCAGAACTAGGGCTTGTGCTCCTGTAGTTTCTTCCTCTCTTGTTCCCTTTTGATCCAGACAGTTGTTTCGATGTGTTTTTGATTATGTTCTTTGGGCAAAATCTTTGGATTCTTATCTGTTTTTTGGATCTGTTACTTTGAGTTTTGTTATATTGTTGGTCCCATCTTATCTCGACTCTTGTCGGAACCTATAAACCAACGTATTTATAGCATTTAGTGACTGCAATCCCTATTTCCTTGTCCACGGGAAGGATTCAATTGTGAAGATGCCGAGGGTGAATCTACTAAAATATATTGGAATGCATGTAAAAATTAATTAGTACTAATTTTATTAATTAATATTCGACACAAATACTTTTTAAAATCTTATCGATAAATATATATAATTATATATTGTTTGTCTTTTAGAATAATATATCATTTCTCCCGAAGAATTCTACTGTGATGTCGTTAACTAAATAATGTTTTTCAGTTTTTCAACATTGACGTGGAGATACAACCGTTTGCCGGAAAATTATATCCAATTAACACCATTAGAGGCCGTATAAGAATTTTTTAGAAAATTGCAATTTGATTTATTTTAAATTTAAGATAAACTAATAAATTTATCGATAAAATTTGAATAAATTTATTTAGAATTTTCCCCTTCAATAATTAGATTTAATCTTAGTGTGCTAGCATAAATAGGCATTATATCAAAAATACCCTCCATTTGCTATTTTGACTTCAAGACATATCATTTTCCAATTGTGACTCATGTAACCAGAAATCTAATCTTGATAATATTAGTCATAACATTGAATTTATAAATTTTTTTATCAAATGATTAGTGAAATATATAAGATATGAACATAATGAATATCATCATAAATTTAATGTTATAGTCAAAATGACCAAGATTAAATTTCTGGTCACATGGATCATAGGGTCATAGGTGGAGAAGGGATGACTTGAAGTTAAAATAGTAAAATAAGGGTATTTTTGATAATATCCCGCATAAATATCACCGGGAGAGCGAATTACTTTAAATAATTAAGATCAATCTCCGTCTGCTAACCTTAATCCATATGTGGAGTAGCCAAAAATAATATATGAACCAATTTGTAATTTTTTAACGTTTTATAGCTGAATACACGATTTTTTAATTTTGTCAAAAGTGATCCCATTGTTTCCATGCAAAATTAGATTACACGTCGACAAATATATAACAAACATGTACTCGTTAATGACTCTAATTAAAGGACCTCTTGTATAAAAAAAAGTTGTAGGAATTTGTGTATATTTAGAATTGTTAATAGTTCGAATAATCCTTCTATTAATTTAAATAACGATTTGCTCTATATTTTGTATATTGGTTGGAAAAAATATTGGAATAAGAAAAAATTATCAAGTAGAGAAATTAAATTTTTTTAATAGATCACGAGTTGAGCTGAATGACATTCAACTATAAATCGGTATCTTTAAACCTTGTATATTCAGACTAATTCTCGTTTGTTTTTAGGTTAGTGGCACTAAGCGATAAAAAACTGATCTAAAAGATTGTTTTATTTTCAGGGCAGAATTCGAACTCTGGTTTCTGGTCAAGAGACATTCATTAGCTGAATGCAAAATGTTTATATTAGAAAGAGAATTTATCTATCTGTCTATCCATTTGGTCCGAATCTATTAACAATATGCATTAAATTAATATCGAATGATTCGATGGAGAAGAGGGGACCGGTTACACTCGTGGTCGAGGGTTTCGGCACACAACACCTCAACGAGGGAAAATGCGAAGAGAATCATATCTAATGATATAAGATAATCACAAGAATAATTATGTATAGAACGTTCATTGCCCCTAAGTATCTTTGCTTAATTAAATTTTAACTTTATTCCCTTTTACCACCTTTTTATGCAATTTTTTATATCAATTTCCGAGCTTACGTTTCGAATTTACATTCGTCCAAACAAAGATATATGTATTAATTTACCGTTTGATTGGGGGATGTATGCATATTCTAGAGTTTATGTTTGGGAATATATCTCGACAATATGTACATAAAATAATTAAGCCAAAAAGAAACAATGAATGAGCATTTGAAAATTTATTTCAATAGCATCAAAGCTCGTGAGGTTTTTTGGGTTATGAAATGTTAAAAAAATAAAAATAATGCACTTCCTATGTTCCCAAATTACTGTCGTATTGGAATTTTTCACATATATTATATAAAATAAAGTTAAATGTAAAAAACACTATAGTTAAATATACTTTTTTTTATACTCATGAGGGTTTTTGGGATATGAAATGTTTTAAAATAAACATAATGCACTCCCTATGTTCCCAAATTACTGTCCTATAATTTATATATATATATAGGTCCACATTTAAGGTGTATATTAACTGTGACAAAGAAATCGATACGTACGCATTTAAAAGCTTAAACCCGGTCGAATATTTATGGGAATAAACGTAATGCATGATGACGTGAACAGACCACGAAGCACGTATATATAAACCCTAGACCACATGACCAATTTCATCACCCAACATAAGAATCAATAGTAAGGAATCTAAGGATAATTCTCATGAAGACGAAGAAATAATTCTTTCAGACAGATGCACGCATGGTGATGATGATGATGGAGGTAAATCATTATAATCATGCGTGTAAGAGGTAACAAAAGAAAGGAAGGCGACAGAAGAGAGTGAGCACACATGGTGATTTTCTTGCATGGTCATGCTAGAAACTCTGTGTGCTCACTATCTTTCTGTCACCTGCCCATCCCCTCCCTCTCTCTAGATACATACATATATATAGTTGTGCGTGTGTGTGTATATATATGGATGTACGTAGTGATATGTGTATACACATACATACATGCAGTTTTATGGGTGTGAAGCATAGTGTCGCCGGTTTAAAGTTCTGATTGATTCTAAATTCCGGTTTAGAGTTCGGTACGATTGGAGGTTTGCCTTTGAGTTTTCGAACCGAATTATATAAACAAAAAGTTGTTTCGTTACTTTCGCTATAATTTCTCTTTATGTCTTGTCGATTTATTTGATATTTAAACTTATATATATACATATATTGGTAATGTTTGGTTTCAGTTTGCATGTATCTATATAGGGAGGAATCTATGAAGGAAGATGTATGAGACGGCGAGGGATCACGAATCACGATTAAAGCTTCTCGATTTAATTGTTTTAATTAAGATTTGGGTCTTCTTCTGTATTAATTGATATAATGAGTATCGATGTATAATCATGTATTATATTGTGATTGCGTTAATTGATTCTATAACCTAATTTAATGTGGACCGACACACACACATAAACACACTCTTGACACGTGTAGTGTTCACAGAGGTGTGCAAAAATCGCCATCTCAACTAGAGAATTGTGATAATTGAATTTTGCTGATTAAAAATAAGCAAGCTGATTAGTTCTCTTGGTCATTTTTCTATAGGAATATTCTCGTTTATACGCATTAGGATGCGGACACTTTCGCATTTTAATAAATTAAATTATTATTATTATCATTATTGTTGTTAATATAATGAAGCAAAACACATCAACAGAGTACAATAAAATAGAGCACGGCGTTGACGCTTATAATTAGACAACTGATTCTGGAAAATCTGTAAGGAAAAAAATCCCAAAAAAAAAATAATGTTAAAAAATCATATTACTAATCAAAACTGCAACGGTTTAAAATAATAAATGATGGGCCGTCCGGAAAATTTGATTGGTTATTTAATTAAATTAAATCCTTCTTAACCAAATCTCCAGTCTATCAAAATCTCCTCCGATTAATCAATCTATTAAATTAATACCTTTTTTTACTAATTTCCCCAAATATGTTATATAATAATATATCGAGGACTGCAAGAATTCCAGAAGTCAAACTCTGGTTTGTTTCCAAAGTCAATAGGCAGGAGGGTGTGTAATTATCCAAAACCTATGGGGTCTACTTGTAATTTTTCAAAATTCAAACACACACACACATATAAATATGTATATATATATAAGGGGGTGGGGAGAGACATGAACTCTGCAACTTGTCTCGCTGGGTTAACCTGCTGAAGAAGTAAAGCGATGGTGGCGAAGTATGCGGCGACGAGCGGCGGATCTCCGGCGGAGGAGGGATGGTTGCATGTGGCGGTGGCGGTGAAGGGAATGATCGGAGATAAAATGGGCGGCGGAGGAAGCCGGCGGGCCGTGAAATGGGCCGCGGATAATCTATTGGCCAAGTCCCAGAGATTTGTGTTGGTCCACGTCATCCCCACCATCACCTCCATCCCCACCCCTTGTATGATTGTCTCTCTCCCCCTCTGTATCACTTGTGTTTGTTTGTATGTAGCGGAGGAGGGAGGGTGGCATGTGGCGGTGGCGGTGAAGGGAATGATCGGAGATAAAATGGGCGGCGGAGGAAGCCGGCGGGCCGTGAAATGGGCCGCGGATAATCTATTGGCCAAGTCCCAGAGATTTGTGTTGGTCCACGTCATCCCCACCATCACCTCCATCCCCACCCCTTGTATGATTGTCTCTCTCCCCCTCTGTATCACTTGTGTTTGTTTGTATGTATTATATCTGTTTCTTTTTCTTGTCTTCTTCCATTCCCCGATGTTTATTTGGATTCAAACTTCAGTTAGATTATTTTCTAATTTGGGTTTTTCGGTTTTAAAAATAAATATTCATTAAATTTTTATACTGAATCCGTTAGATTTTTGTTTGCGTTCAATTTCATCGATAAAAATGCTTAATTTTTTGAAATTTGTTTTTCTTTGTTTTTTTAGGTTTTTTCAGATTCATTTAGTTCCAAGTAAAATTCTACGATTATAAAAAAACTTATACCATTTAAATTTTTTTATATTGGATAGATTAACACATCATTAGATTCAATTTTTATTGATGGAAATATTAATTTTATAAAAGACTATTTTTTCGTTTTTTGTTGTCGTTTTACAACTCAGATTCAGATTTTTCGATTTCAAGATATCTATAACAATTTAGATTTTATATATTAGATTTGGTTCAAATGTTGCAATTATATATTAAATTCAGATTGATTCAGTTTTATTTAATTGAAACGAAATGGTCATTCCACTCCTAATTCAAACATTTTTGTTCCTTGTTTAAACATTATATATATATAAACTAGAACACTTTTGTATGTATGTATGTATGTATGTATGTATGTATGTATGTATGTATGTATGTATGTATGTATGTATGTATGTATGTGTGTTGGTGTTGGCAGCGGGTTATGTATGTATGTATGTATGTATGTATGTATGTATGTATGTATGTATGTATGTATGTATGTATGTATGTATGTATGTATGTATGTATGTATGTATGTATGTATGTATGTATGTATGTATGTATGTATGTATGTATGTATGTATGTATGTATGTATGTATGTATGTATGTATGTATGTATGTATGTATGTATGTATGTATGTATGTATGTATGTATGTATGTATGTATGTATGTATGTATGTATGTATGTATGTATGTGTTATGATGATATGGTGTTGGCAGCGGGTGAGAGGCTACCGGTGGAGGAAGTGGAGGAGAGAGTGGTGGAGATGTACGTGCGAGACCTTAAACAAGAGTTTGAACAAGTCTTTCTCCCCTTCATGAAGATTTGCAAGAACAGCCCCAAGGTTTTCTTTCTACCTCTCCAAACTCATAATTTCCATAAACTTTCGGGGCCAAATTATAAATAAATTATTTTTCTTTCCATCATCAGGTGGAAACTCTGCTGTTGGAGCATGACGACCCTGCCATGGGCCTCCTAAGATTCATATACAAATCCAAGCTTAACAGTTTGGTCATGGGATCTTTCTCTCCCAATCTATTCACATGGTACGTACATATTCATTCTTAATTTAAACCGTATGTTTTCTATTTTTACAATTACTTTATTATTTAAATTCGGTTTGAATTAACCAGCCGGTACGATGTAATTTGACCGAGTTTTTCCGGTTTTATGGATTCGGTTTGGAAGGATGAAGGGACAAGGAATACCTTCGACCGTTCTGAGATACGCTCCAGAGACATGTGAAGTCTACATTGTATGTAAAGACAGGATCACCACAAAATCCACTGATCCAATAATGACAGGAGGTGAAAACAAAAACACAACACTTGGCTTTCCATACAAAAACAAACATCGAGATTTGTTTCTAGAAACTTCTTCGATCTAATCATATCCCTCTTTCGTCGATCTCAGAGCCTTGCGCAAGCCCGAGCGTATTGAACACGGAATTTCGGAACAAGGGCACGACTCTCTTCAATGGATTGCCGTCTCCAACTCAAGCTTCCACGGGAGAAATAGTCGGTAAATTTCCCGTATCTTCGTCGTCAAGTAACACTAAACCTTGTTTATTACATTCATGATCAGATACCGTTATCTTCAGATATAACTACGTAAAATGGCTAGTAATGATCTAATACCGGATGATTTTCTTGTATCTTGTGACAGAGGGGGCGACTAGGCGGTCCATTTCGGCGAAAGAGCTTTCGATAGAGCCGTTGAGCCTGACATATAAATCCGAGGCTAACAGTCCGACTTCGGTAAGTCCAGTACTGTTCAAGCGACGTACTGGATCCGAGATTCCGCAGTGTAACTATGCCGATTATAAGGCCTGTACAGAACTTCAACCGGCTCTTGTCGTTAGCGTTGATAGAAAGAGCAATGCCGGTACCCGGACCAAACCTGAATGCCCCCTAGTGAAGCCACTCAAGCCTATCACGACCCAGAGGAAAGACAAGAAGGTACCGATGAGACGGTTTTTTAACGTGTTCTCGCATGTCGTTTCCGAGGATTATACGCTCTTGATACGTGAGGAATATACGTATGTATATAATGTTTTCGAACGCGAATAACGAATATAAGGCTGTTTTCTTCTCGGTGCTAATATATAGGATGGAATTCACGTGGAGGTTGAGCGTCTGAAGAAGGAGCTGCAGAATACAGTTGCGAAATATAAACAAGCTTGTGAAGAACTTGTCTCTACCCAAAACAAGGTAAAAATAAGATTGTCTGAAAACCGCAATCCATGGATGCCGAGGTCTTTCTACGTTCAAAAGTCATGAATACATTGCAAAATCTTGAAGCTTTAATTTGGATATAGATAGAACACAAAGTCTAAGTTTTTTAACAAAAAATTATATATAAGGGGGTACCATCGTATAAAGATTTAACCTAGTGTTGTCTGATGCAGTAGAAAACCCTAGCTAGGTTAAAACTAAATACACTAGAAAACCCTAGGTTAACTCTTTGTACAATATTACAACAGTACCCCTATACTTTTGCAGGTGCAGATGCTGTCATCGGAATGCTTGGAAGAAGCGAAGAGAGTAAATTCGGCTCTGGAGAAAGAAGAGACGCTGAGGAAAGAGGCGGCGAAAGAGAAAGAACGCCATATGAAGGCCATGCAAGAAGTGGAGGCGGCCAAAGCATTGCTCGCTAAAGAGTTCTGTCAGCGTCAGATCGCTGAGGTGAATGCGCTTAAACAGTATTTGGAGAAGAAGAAAGTGATCGATCAGTTGTTATGGACCGATCACCGGTACAGAAAGTACAATGTCGAAGAGATCGAGAGGGCGACGGATAGATTCTCGCCCGAGAAAGTGATCGGAGAAGGAGGGTACGGAAAAGTTTACCGTTGTACCCTCGACAGTACGCCCGTTGCTGTCAAGGCTCTCAGGCTAGATACGCCTGAGAAGAAGCAAGAGTTCTTAAAAGAGGTAAGAGTTTTCTGACTTTTTCGGATTGATATTTCGGTATGAACCGGTTAAGGTTTGGTTTAAGTTTGGCTTTCTCCGGTTTGAAGGTTGAGGTGCTGAGCCAGCTTCGACACCCACATGTGGTTCTGCTCCTAGGAGCTTGTCCTGAGAATGGTTGTTTGGTCTACGAGTACTTGGAAAATGGAAGCCTTGAGGAGTATATATACCACCGGAAAAATAAACCGCCTTTGCCTTGGTTTATCCGGTTTAGGGTGATTTTCGAAATCGCTTGCGGTTTAGCCTTCTTGCATAACTCTAAACCGGAACCAATTGTCCACCGGGACCTTAAACCGGCCAACATATTATTAAACCGGAACTATGTGAGCAAGATTGCGGATGTTGGGCTAGCCAAATTGGTAACCAATGTTATACCGGACGATGTCACCACGTTCCGGCATTCGGTTTTGGCCGGTACACTGCATTATATCGACCCAGAATACCATAGAACCGGAACAATTAGACCGAAATCGGATCTTTACGCTTTCGGTATAGTAATCCTCCAACTGTTAACGGCTCGTCCACCGGGCGGTCTTCTATCTGTGGTCGAGAACGCGGTTAAGAAAGGGACGTTAACCGAGATTTTGGATAAGTCAGTAACCGATTGGCCGTTAACCGAAACTGAAGAATTAGTCCGGTTCGGTTTAAAGTGTTCTGAAATCCGGTGTCGAGATAGACCGGATCTTGAGAAAGAGGTCATACCGGTATTGAAACGGCTGGTGGATACGGCGAATTTGAAGATGAAGAACGGGAGAAGCAGTTTACGTGCACCAAGCCATTACTTTTGCCCAATTCTACGGGTAAGACATATTCATACGTACGGTTCGGTATTTTGTATGATTGTGTTAACCGGGCAATAACTGACGTGAAAAATTAACCGATTTATTGTAATGAAAACAATGATGAAATAGGAGATGATGGGGGATCCACAGATTGCAGCAGATGGGTTCACGTACGAGAAGAAAGCGATCTTAGCGTGGTTGGAGAAACACAACATATCTCCGGTGACGAGGCAAAAGCTGAAGCATTTCCAGCTAACTCCCAACCACACCCTGCGTTCTGCGATTCGCGATTGGAAATCGCGACTCGCGTTTTCTAACGCTATGATCAATATTGACGATTGAGTTTTTTTTTTTTCCGAATCGAATGTAAATATAATATATTATGAAGTGAAGCGATAGAGTAATGGTATCGTTAAGGTGAGTGTGGCAATGTTCACGTTGCCTTTGCTTGTTACATGTTTTGCAATTTATGTTTGTCATGCATGTATTTGTGATTTTGTATGTATGTTTGTAACAACAAAAAACGATAAATAAAATAAATTTAATCAACAAAGACAATCAAAAGTGTGGTTTTTTTCTTCTTCATATAATTTTTGAAGAAAGTGCGATAGATATGCTAAATCTATAATATTAAGCAGGGAATATATATACATATAATTCTTATGGGAATGTGCAATAATATAATTCTTATAAGTTATAACGGTGGCATAAATAAGCTGTAATATTGATTGGAGAGGATATAATTATTATGCAAAAGATGTCATGACTAACCTGTAATATTACGGAAATATTCCTTTTTAATTTAATCCAAATATCAATTTTTATATTTTTTAAATAACGTGATGGTTAGATAGTCTTTGGCTCAAGTAATATTTCTTTGATTCTAGACGAAGACAATGCGGAAAACAACGTTTCTTGCAAATCTCAAATATCAATTTATATAATTTATAATGTTGAGATAATGTACATTTATAAATATATACATACATATATACATATAATGAAACCGGGACACATGGGAATGAAATCCGTTGACTATTTCAAGCTGCTTGGTTATGAACAAATAAAAGGTCAACGGTCAAAGACGGGGCATGAAAAAGGCATGCTTCACTCCCAAATCATTAACCCCTCCCGTAATCTCCCCTACTGTTGCCCTCTCTCTCCATTAATTTAATCTCAATAAGTACTTTAACTAATATTTAAGTAAATACAATATTCTTAACTCTATTGAGTCATATATATATATATATAACTGTTTACTTAGAAGTGTAAAACGGTCTGGTTCGGACCATATCAAATAGTTTGTGTAGTTTTATGTATTTATATATATATATTTAGCGAAATATATAATTGTCTTATGTAAATACATGTATTTGAATGTGTATATGTACATACATCACTTCTATGCACAGTTTGTGCTTCCACGTTTGTCTTATATCAATTATCTGTTATTTTTCGTCCCAAAAAAACGAGTATGTATGTCACCATTCAAATTTATAATAATAATAATAATAATAATAATAATAATAATAATAATAATAATAATAATAATAATAATAATAATAATAATAATAATAATAATAATAATAATAATAATAATAATAATAATAATGATGATGATGATGATGATGATGATGAGGTAAAATTTAACAGCTATCAAATTAAAATTTGTATTTAGGAAAAAATGTTAAAAGCACATATTTCTATATTTTATAAATAAATGTTATCCCACACATAATTTTGATGTGTATATATGTAATTAGGTTTTGTTATTCTAGGTAGCTACCGGTAGAAAAACTTGTGAAGTAAGCGATCGATGACTACATCTTAATATATATATATATATATATATATATATGCGTACGCGCGCGTTTTGATGTATAGAGAAAGTGTATGAGGTGGTTAATTTGCATGTTGCATGCCGTTGATCACACAGACACGATTATGAATATTGTTATTGTATAATAGATATCTACATATACACACATATATATATGCAATTAAAAAAAAAGGTTAATTGTAGATTAGGGGATATCTATATAACCCAACAAGGATAAAAATACAAATGTGATATTTGTTTTGAGATGGGATGGGATTTTACTCGTTTACGGCACTAAATAACCAATAAAATGGGACAAAATATTTACGGAACTTTGGATAAGGTGTTTCTACTTTCTACGCCCTTCTTCGTGTGAAAATCTGTATGAACTCGGGTTGGATTGGAACCACGTGTTTGGTCTGCCATCGTCATGGCTTTCGCAACCAAAATTACATCTTTACCCTTTCCAAGAAACTTCTTTCCCTTTTTCGGAAATCATATGTTAATTAATAACGCGCCAACAAATTCATTAAACATATAATAAAATAAAGCGGTAAAAACATGTAATAAAATATGGTAAGAATATTCCTCAAAATTAAAACCGATCTAGACAAGACAAAGACACAACCCATGTACGCCCTCCATGGGCCCCAACCGCGTAAAGCTTTAATCAAATATATATTAATAAATTTTAATCTTAGATTTATTCTCCGGACTCGGTGCTTATAGTTATCTGTTTTCATATTATAACCAACTATCCGAACTTATAAATTACGATTATAATAGACCCCATTATCTTAATTGACATATTAAATTATAAATATTCGATGATGATAATTCATATTACCCTTCTAGAATAGATGTTTGCTTTACCAAAAAAAGAATAGATGTTTGATAGGTCAGTATAATTAATGTTGATCCTTTACGTTACTATATTATTTTGTTGTATGTTGAATTTGAGGTAACTGCAAGCGTCGTCATTTTCCAAATGAGATAATAATTTTGCTGCTTTTGCGAACCAAAATGAAAAAAAATGAATATGTCAATGTCAATGGTGTCTTAATAAATTTCTTCAATTTAATCACTAACATTAATCACCATATTAATGATTGCCAAATTCATTCTTACTCTCAAAATAAAAAAATTACCAAATTTCTAACTTACATAAAAAAAACCTTGTTTTTTAAACTTGTTATAAAAACCTATCAATTATTAATTTTACAAAAAACATCAAATAATTTATTGCAAAAAGCTATTTTTATTTTAAATAAAATATGAAAGTTTTTGAATAAAACTAATAATTGATAGTTATTAAAATTAATAATTGATAGTTTTTTATAACAAATTTAAAATAAAATATTATTTTTGAATAAATTATATAATTGATATTGTTTTTGTTTAAAAATGATAGTTAATATTTTTTACAGAAAATTTAAAATATATATTTTTTGGTTATAAATCAGATAGTCGATGGATATTTTTTGAGTTTATCTCTTGAAAATATATATATTTATATATATAAATCACCTGATAATTATTTATTAAAAATATTATTTTAAAAAAGATCAGAGAAAGTCAAGCCACCGTCAAACGCATGCCGCGTTCACACATGGACGCGCTTCCTTTCTCCTTCCTCCTTCCTCCAAGTTTCTCGTCGTAGACAGAAACCTTTTTATAAGCGTCTGAAAGAAAACCCTACCCAAAGATCGTTGTCTTCTCCACTTCCACCATTCGATTTCACATTCGTCCAACCCTTTTCAAACATTCTTCAAACCCTTTTCATGGAAATCTCCGCTTTCCCATTTCTCAACCCACAGGACATTGACGAGTGTTCCCACTTACTTGGTCTATTTCAGGACATTGACTCGAACCCTCCTGGTTCCGGATTCGACAGCTTCTGTAACGACAACGTCAACCTCAAGAAGCGTCCCAGGAAAGACGACGACAACGAAGAAGACAGTGCTCTGAATAAGAACGCCGGGTTCGGCGACATACTCGCGTCGCTTCTGTTGTTGGACGAGGAAGCGAAGCAGCAGCAGGAACTGTGGAATTTCGAGTCTCGAGGGGAAAAAACCGATCTTGAGGCCAATCACCGGGAAAAAGTGAGAATAATGGATGAATACTACGAGGAATTACAGACCCATTACTCTGCAATGGCGGAATCTGACACCTCCCGCTCGAAACGCGCGCGAAAATCTGCGGTTGCGGTTGCCGCCTCCGCCGCTGCGGGAGAGGAAGCTCCGGGTCCGGCGACGGATAACCCGGGACCTTCCGGGTCGGGTTCGGGTCAGAGGAGGTTGTGGGTGAAGGAGCGGCCGACGGACTGGTGGGACCGAGTAAGCCGACCAGATTTCCCGGAGGAAGAGTTCCGGCGAGAGTTCAGGATGAGTAGATCGACGTTCAACCTGATCTGCGAGGAGCTACAAGAGGCGGTGACGAAGAAGAACACGATGCTCCGAGACGCGATTCCGGCGCCGAAACGCGTCGGCGTCTGCGTTTGGCGTTTAGCGACTGGAGCGCCGCTGCGACACGTGTCGGAGCGCTTCGGCCTGGGAATCTCCACATGCCACAAGCTCGTGATCGAAGTCTGCAGAGCCATTAACGACGTGTTGATGCCGAAGTACCTCCGGTGGCCATCGGAGCCAG
>NW_010971389.1:2404877-2431744 GCF_000463585.1 Tarenaya hassleriana | reverse complement strand
TTCCCCCCTCCGCCGCTGCGGGAGAGGAAGCTCCGGGTCCGGCGACGGATAACCCGGGACCTTCCGGGTCGGGTTCGGGTCAGAGGAGGTTGTGGGGGAAGGAGCGGCCGACGGACTGGTGGGACCGAGTAAGCCGACCAGATTTCCCGGAGGAAGAGTTCCGGCGAGAGTTCAGGATGAGTAGATCGACGTTCAACCTGATCTGCGAGGAGCTACAAGAGGCGGTGACGAAGAAGAACACGATGCTCCGAGACGCGATTCCGGCGCCGAAACGCGTCGGCGTCTGCCTTTGGCGTTTAGCGACTGGCGCGCCGCTCCGCCACGTGTCGGAGCGGTTCGGGCTCGGGATCTCGACCTGCCACAAGCTCGTGACCGAAGTCTGTAGAGCGATCAACGACGTCCTGATGCCGAAGTATCTCCGGTGGCCGTCCGACGAAGAAATCAGATCCACGAAGGAGAAATGCGAATCGCAATTCAAAATCCCTAACGTCTTGGGATCGATCTACACGACCCACATCCCGATCATCGCACCGAAGGTCCATGTGGCGGCGTATTTCAACAAGAGGCACACCGAGAGGAACCAAAAGACGTCGTACTCGATCACGGTCCAGGGGGTGGTGAATTCCGAGGGGATCTTCACCGATGTTTGCATCGGAAACCCGGGATCTCTAACCGACGACCAGATCCTGGAGAAATCGTCTCTTTTCCGGCAAAGAGCGGCGCGTGGGCTCCTCCGAGACGGATGGATCGTCGGGAATTCTGGGTTCCCGCTGATGGATTGGCTGATGGTGCCGTACACGAGGCAGAACCTGACATGGACGCATTACGCGTTCAACGAGAGAATCGGAGAGATTCAGGCGGTGGCGAAGGCGGCGATGGGGAGGATGAAGGGTCGGTGGGCATGTCTGCAGAAGAGGACGGAGGTGAAGCTGCAGGATCTGCCGTACGTGCTCGGCGCGTGCTGTGTGCTTCACAACATCTGCGAGATCAGGAAGGAGGAGATGTCGCCGGAGCTAGTGTTCGAGGTCTTCGATGACGTCACCGTGCCGGAGAATAATCTCCGGTCGGCCACTGCGGTTCAGGCGCGTGACCACATCGCACACAATCTCTTGCATCGTGGGCATGCCGGAACGAGTTTTCTATAGCCACGATAGAGTCTGACTGTTTTTTTTCTATTTTTGGCTGGGAATTTGCAAAATGTTTTTTTGGGTATTGCAAAATAATAATAAAAAAACGTTTTGTTAATGGACATTTATGGAATCATAATGCCGTAGAGCTTAAAAAGACAATCTTTGATATTTTGATATTGCAAAAGAAAAAAAACAGCATATGCTGTTACATCTCTCTAGTTTTTGGTTGGGCATTGGGTGTCATATCTCACCAACAAGAACAAGCCCAACAAGTATTCATAGCATATTGTCTCTATCCATTTCCCGGGATACACAAAATGCATCCATTTCTATCCTGATTGGACTCAAATTGATCAAAGACAATGGCATATATAGATCTGGCATGACTATTGATCACAAAATTATTTAACACAGAACAAGAATCACAAGAAAGAAGGGATACATATCAGACGTGGACTCGACTCAGCTAAGCTAAAAGCTCACAGAAAACACAGCGTTTCAGCGACGAACTCTAGTGAGAGTGAACTATATACATTGGGCAGATGCGAGATTTGGGGCGATCTTCAAAGAGGCTAAACGGGCGGTATGTTTGAAAAGGAGAAGCCTTTGTATCCTTTGTAAGCGTAATACGCAATCCGTGTATAGTAAAACCCGGGGATAAACAGGATACAGCCGAGAATCACAAAGAAAATACCTGATTCATCAATGAAACAAACACGAGTTATAATATAACACCTTTGCTCATGACCAAATGGGTTGTTGCCTAAAGAGAGGTGGCATCTTGTTCTGTCTGTTTAGAACCCAAAGATGCTCTTCTCTGTAACCAAATTAAGGAAACGACAGGAAGAAAATGAAACACAAGAAAACAATCAGAAAGAGGAAACTTGAAATGTTCAGTTGACGAAACAATGAAACAGTTGAAAGAAAATCATGTTTTACTATGCTAAAAGTTTTGGGTTTATAGAACAGAGGAGAGGTGTAAAAGTGCACCAACGATCTACCTATTCAGAGTTTCTGGCAGGAGACAGGATCAGAATAAACAAATTCAACGTAAACCTAAAGCCAGATTTCGAGCTGAGGATCAGAACAAACACTTCTTGGTGGAAAACTCAATCACAATTGAGATCAGATGAAGAAATTTGTTCACTTGTAGAAAAAAATCCCACATTTTTCACCATTTGGAGAGGAACTGAAGCCTTCCGCCATATAAAGGAAATCCAGAATGTTAAAAACAAGAAGACAAATTTAGATAGAATCCGAACCCCAAGATATTGCAGAAATCTCGTGTGTTAGGAATATTCCAGAATTACTTTCACATTTACCAAATTTACCCTAATTTCTCAGCAAATCGAAAGCAGGAAACCAACTAAATCACACAGAACCTGAGCTAATTTCCACAATCTAGCTTAGCCCAAATCACGAAATAGATTTTCAGTGAACTTAGACAAACTAAGAGGAACTCAAGCATGACCAAATATCCCCCAAATTCTCCCATTTTCGGAGAGAACAACGGAATTTCCAGGGTTAAAATTAGCAAAAAGAAAACGTACCGTGGCCGCGATCACCGCCTACTCGGTTGTACGCCATGAAGAAGCCAGAGACAATACCTAGGGTTCCAAACACGAGAAGAGCTACGGCTAGAGAGATCTCCTTCACCGGAGGTCGATTATTCACGGTGTAGGAAGTCCCGATCATGATATCTTCGTCCGAAATCGAGAACGCATGATCCACGTACGCCATCGATAGCACCAGAGCAAGCTCACCAGAAGATGATCGGACCAATATAGAAGAAGGAAGCGAGAACAACGTAGTATCAAGTTTTTGTCGTGTGAAGCTAAAGATCGGATTCGGAGCTTTCAGATGAAGAATCAAACTGTTTTGCTTTCAGATGAAGGCGGCGGAGATGGAAAACGCTCGCTGCTATTTTCTCGTGATATCTAATTAGTGGCCCAATCATGTCGGATATGCTATTTACAATGGAACTGCGTGCCGTTTAGCTTCCACCTTTTTCTCATCGAACGGCACGAGGTGCGATTCTTTTCCACACTAGAAAATAAAAAGAAAATAGAACAATGGTTATTTACAATGCCTTATCATTAGCATACCACGTAAAGGTATTATTTTATTTACACAAAGTTTCCCATAAATTGATTTTCCTTTTGTTACAAGACGCCTATTAAGAATTTACGATTCAACACATTTATTTAATAAAGTATAATAGATAATATGCGATGTAAGATCATTTTGATTACTATAAACTAATATGAGTAATCTATGTTCGGTTATGATTGCAATTTTTAAAGCGACAATTGAGCATCATCACTTACCTACAGCAGGGTCTTTTCATTGGTGAAATTGGAAAGCAGGAATATCATATCCTTCCCACAGATAACTGTACTCTAGTGTCCAAACAAGGCAACTCCGAATTGTTCCAGAGGAGAGACGACAGAGCTTTCGGAAGACCCGACGACAATGGCTCCGAAACCCGATCACCAAGCCCTAGCCTCTGCCTCTGCCTCTGCCTCCGCCGTATCGGATTCATTGACTCAGTCGTCGAACGATCCGATCTTCCACATTCTCCGGATCCTTCCGTTCTCCTTTCTCCGGCCGCCGCGTCGCTCCCCTCCTTCACGCTCCCGTCGCCAATGACGGTTTATTCGCTGATCCTCCTCGCCTACTTCATGGACGTCTCCGGCTTCGTCTATGACGTGATTGTCGAGCCTCCGGGTATCGGATCGACTCAGGATCCAGTGACAGGGTCCGTACGACCCGTCGTGTTCGTGCCGGGTCGGGTCAACGGGCAGTACATCATCGAGGGTCTGTCGTGGGGTTCGTGCTCGGTGAGATCGGGATCGTGATGCTGGATCTGGCGCTTGATAAGAACAGGGCTAAGAGCGTCCCCGTATCTCAATTAGGGTTGGATCGGTCGTTGCAATGTGTGATGGGATGCCGAATTTTAGATCGATCGATTGGGAAAGTTATGTCCTTTTTGGTGCTTATAGGCGTTTTTATGGTCAGCGTGGGAGTTTCATCTACATTATAAATATTAAACATTTGCTGGTATGTGAGAATTTGGATTCTGTATTCACCTGTTTGCTTGGCGTTTGATCAAGTGGAAAATATTTATGTTTTTTTTTTTACAATGACAGCAGAAGAGATCCATCCAAACATCCGGGAAGTATTGTTTTATGTTATGTTACGGTTTTCCCATTTTTGGTATAGAAGCATGAAAGCATGGGATTACTACATATAGATCGACCATATATGTCTCAAATTCCCCACCATCTATATCTGCTGCGATCACATCAATAAACGCCGTAACACACACACACACACACGCATATATATATACATATATGTATATATGTGTATATATATTGTATACATGTGTTTATGTGTGAGAGAAAACGAGGCATGTACGAAAAGGCCACGGACTGTGCGTACCTTTGGCTTTTCGGGCACAGAAAGGATTGTAATCCCAAAATAAAAAACGGTAGACGTTACGATGTGGGTCTGAATAACGGAACCTTGTCTAAATCCGAAATAATTGTCGGGTGAGGTACGAACTACGAAGATGAGATATATATATATATATATATATAGTAGGTAAATAAAATAGTAATTTTTTTTGTTACTCAAGATGCAGGTGATAATATATTGATATCATATGCTATTTATGAGCCCATAATCAAATATTATTTTGTTTTACACCGACCGTATAATTCGAGTTTTACAGCCGAATCAGTCGACCGGGGTTAGATTAATAGTAATTCTCTCTTGGGTAAACAATGACATGAATGCTGTCTTGTATATATACACTCATATGTACTAGCATGTATCCACGTGTATCTATATATTATATATGGATATATACATATGATATTTATAAGGTCTGGGTACTGTTTAGTCGCTGAGATTATGTAATATACATATATATAATAATATGTATAATATATATGTATATATATATGCGGTGAATGATAGAGTGCAGTACGTCTCAAATCAAACAAAAGGAAAGCGAAATCTGCAAGGTCGCGCAGCTTGTGCTTATCCAGCGCGACAAGACGATAATCAATACACACCTGTCCACGTTGTCTCTTCTCATACATTATATATATATATATGTATATACGCACCAATTGATTGTATAAACAATTCGAACATCACCATATATCATCAACGGATAACGATATGACTCCCGAATTTTATATATTTTCAACATAACCTGATCTAGTTCGTGGATCCCAAATTCTGTGACGTGTTTTTTTTTCTTTTTGTGAATTACTTTTGTCTCAATATTATTATTATTATTATTATGATTATATAGATTGCATCAAATCTAATTAAATCGTATGTAATCATAGTCGAATTCGAAACAAAGTTGTCATATAATTTTTAAATAATTAACTGAATTGATCAATATCATCGATAGAGTGTAGAAATAACTAAAAAAAGTGAAATAATAACAAATTACAAAAATAAAAAAGGTTGAATTCAATTTGAATATAAAAACGACGTAAAATATTGATTATATAAATGTATAAAATATAATCTCTAAATATTTGAATTCAAATCCATTGAATGGAAGGATTGACCAGAGGAATGTTTGGCTGGCCACGGATTGTGTCAATATATAATTATTATAAATATAAATGTAATTAGTTATATAAAGAGTGTATTATAACATTCACTTATATATATATATATATATATGTATGCATGTCTGCAATTTCGACTTTTTTAATACGATAAGCTGTATATCAGAAATTTGGTGAAATTTCATTCAATTTATAACCAAAATGATGAAATATCAATTTCAAAACTCAGGACCACTGTTACTATTTCATGTCAGTCCAGCTAATAAGGAAAGAGAAAAACACAACATTGCACAGAACCGCAATCACAGCAAAATCTTACAACAATTTTATTCCACAAAAAATACATATATGAAAACATACAAAATAACTTGCGAAATCTCAAATCAAACAATATCACACACACACACACAGAGGAGAAAGGGGTGTTTTTGCAAGAACCCTAAACACAGAGGGACCTCTGGAAAAACCTCGAAAGTACGAGGGGGTAAAAACGAAAAAACGAAAAACTCTCGTCTGCGAAATTTTTTAGGGTTTGGGGGTTCAGTAATAGAGGACGAGACGGCGGTCGCAAGAGGAACAGAAGAATTTGCGGTTGATCTTGAGGCATAGAGGCAGGAAGCATAGGAACCACTTCGTCTCCACGTCGATCGCCTCCACTTTCCCGTCGCAGTACGGACACATTCCCGGCGCTTGTTGCCGACCGAGCTCCCTCTTCTCTTCCCCAAACACGAACACCATACACATTCTATTTCTTTATTCTTCTTCAAAATGATGAAGATGAAGGGAAAAGCCGAAAAGGGTTGTTTTTCTTCAGAGGAAAAAAAAAAAGAGAACAAGGGTTTTTTTCAAAAAAAAAAATTGAATTGAGAGTGGAAAGTACTGGTTTTTTTCCCTCAAAGGATTGGGGGTAGGGCTTCTTGTCGGTCCGACAGGGGATTTATAGAGAATGGAAGGAAGGTTACGTGGCCAAACGCTATACCAATGGATGGTTATATATGTTTTATTTTTTTTATATACGATATATCTTTCTGTCTTTGTTCTCGGGGTGTCTCTTTTATGGTTAGGTTTATGTTTATTGAATACATTATTATATATAGCTTTCCTTTTTTCCCGGTTTTATTTGGTCCATTTATTTATTTTCCATGATTTGTGTGTTGGATCTTGATATATATATATATATAGATATAGATATAGATATTAAAAGCGATGTGTAACTACATGTTTTAAGGATTACACATACACTCTACAAAGATTTCCACGTGTAGTTAACATCAAGGGGTTGTGATCCATATAAAGAGATATACGTGGAACCATATATTTTCAAAGATTTCATAGTCCAGACATTTCAGATATATCAGGTGAGTTAATGTAATTAATAAACACAAATTTTTTTTTTTAGATAATCCAAAAATTTACTAAATCTTTAAACCCATTGATCGGATAAATTCATGTAAATAAGGGAAACTCAGAACCCGAACGGAGAAGGAACTTTGCCGAGTCACACACTTATAATTATAGCAACACTAGACAATGAAACTTCTTCCACAAAATGTGAATTTAATCACAAAACATTGATTCCTATATATATATTCTCGTGCCTCTTATGTACGGCATTGCAAACACATCATTCGTACAAAAGGCCCATTGGGCTTTTAATTTCAACTTCAGGCCCAACCAGTGTCTGTCTTCAAGAACACTCCAGAACTTCTCTCCTCCGCATCATTACGGTTTTCCTTTGGAGCTTCGTTTCACTTATCCGTAAACCCTAAATCCTTGACTTGAAGAAGAAGAAGATGTCGATCATTCCGATCAACGATCGTCGCCGGCTAACTTCCGGCGACGACACATGGGAACCGTTTGATTTCGTCAATTCCTTCTTGGATTTCCCGTCGTCGTTCCCGTCACCGTCGTCCCTACTTTCTCGCCACTTTCCGTCACTTTCCCGAGAAATCTTCCCAGCTTCAACCGTCGAAACGCAGCTGAACTGGACGGAAACCCCGACGGCGCACGTCTTCAAGGCGTACCTCCCCGGCGCGACCCAGGACGAGGCGATCGTGTTCGTCGACGACGAAGGATATCTCCAGATCTGCACGGGTGACAACAAGTTTATGAGCAGATTCAAGCTTCCCAGCAACGCCTTGACGGATCAGGTGACGGCGTGGATGGAAGGGGAATTCCTCGTCGTGTTTGTCGCGAAGGAAGATTTGGCGTCGGAGACGGGAGAGGATCGCAATGTTAGGGTCGTGGAGATTACCGGCGATGATGATTAAGCTTAAGTCGCCTTAATAAATGATCTACTTAAGTAAATTAATCATGTAATTAGGATCGGAAAGAAGTGTGTCCCGTTCTGCGTTTGTGGTGAAGAAGTGTGTGTCGTCTTGTAATCTAGTGGCGCGTGTGAAATTAAATGTCGTAATAAACAATCTAATTAAATAAATTAATAATGTAATTAGCGACAGATTAAGTGTGTTCTGTTCTGCGTTTGTGGTGAAGAAGTGTTTCGTGCAATCTAGTGGTGTGTGTTACCTCACAGATCTGTGTGACGTGGCTATCATTGATTGGTGAGAGCTGTGATGTATCTATATATATATATATATTTTAAAAGATAGAAATAGGAATTTAAAAGAATATGCCTAAAGACATGATTCCCGTTTCTGAGTCAAGATTTTCTGCAGTATATCGTCACTGTAATTTGTAATCAAGACAGAGAACTTGATAAAATAGTTTTTTTTTTATATAATCAATTATTATGAACCAAGTTTCATACTAATCCCGTGAATAAAGATGAACTATATAATTTAAAATATACATTTTTTCTTAAATTTGATATTCGAATTCAAAACAAAAATAAACGTTTTGTATAAAATAATTTATCAATTTTTAAACAATTCTACGGGATTCTATAAAATGGTTTATATTCTAGATAGATTTTAAAGTCAAAATTAAACAAAATAAAATCTTAATTTTATATAATAATGAGAAATAACCCCAAAAACTATAATTTTTTTTAATAAAAAAGATCCATTTGAATAAACCCAAATAATTCTTCAGTTTTTTTTAAACATATAAATAAATTCTTAAATATTACTATACATCCATTTAAAACCTTAGCCAATAAAAATTTCACATTGTGGATTTTAAAATTTTACTTAAATAAAAATATTCGAACTATATAAATTTTAAAATAAATATAACTCAACAAAAATTTTACTTAGAGAATTTGACCCGAACCCGGACCCTAATCTGGACCCGGGAGTTTGACCCGATACCAGCTCAACCTCCCTTTCGATGCTTCTATTCGTCTTTCCGGTAACATTTCCCTTGTCATCATTCCGCTCGCCGAATTTCTTCAACGTTCGAACAAATTCGAACCCGAAACGGAGAAAATTTCATCGATCCAACGATCCAATCGCATGATATTTGCTCCGTATGAAGCATTTTGAACCGGGACTGGAATCCGATTGCGGCTGTCGGCGGACTTCTGGAGTTCTGTTGAGATATTGAGGAGCTATTCTGGGTCTGGATTCTCCTCGGGAGTGAGAGATGATTCAGATTCAACTGGATTCAGAAGATTGATCCGATAACCATGTGGTTTTCCTTCTTGAGATCTAGAGATCGATTCTCCTTGGACGAACTCAGGTTTGTTTTTTGTTTGATCCCGTTTATTTGACGCTCGTTAGGGTTTTTCTCTTTCTGGGTTTTGGGTCGTAATGGTTTTTCCGGGGGTTTACTTTCTCATGTTTGTTCTGCTAACTAAATGTCAATCAGCGATTGATAATTTGATATCTGCCTGATTTAACTTTAATTGTGATTGAGATATTATGTGTTTGAGCATCTAGATCCATTTTTGTGAAATTTGAGTCGTGAGATATTTTGCTTCATAGCTTCACGGAACATGGATAAGTGTTGAACTGGACGCGAGACATTATACTCATTGTTGCTGATATTTCTGGGGAAATTTATTTGATGATTACGTTTAACTTGTATTGAATTCGATTACACTGTTGAAGGCCATTGTTCCAATGCATTTGGGTAGCCCTTTCCATTTTCTGTGAGCTCCTAGAGCTTGAAGCCAATCGGGTTTGTCAAATGCGACAATCGTGATCATATGAGGAAAGACTTGCTCTTAAACTTTCATTGGTTTAGAAAGGTTCAGTCTCGATATTGGATGATTATAAGGTGAATCATGAATGTGAAAGCTTTGGTTTTTAGGTATTTGACTGAGCAGTTGAGAAAGGTTCAGATTGTTAACGAGATCAATAAGGTCAGCAGGATAGTCTTATCCTTTCGTTTTAGTAAATATGTTTCTATGTTATGCTTTAATATTCTTATACCACTTTCCATTTTAAAGGACTTTGTTGTTGAGGCACTGAGATCAATCTCGGAGATATTAACATATGGCGATCAGCATGACCCCTCGTATTTTGAGTGAGTCTCTGTGCTTACACTTGATACCCATATTTCAAATTTTGCATATTTTGAGTTTTTCCATTTGTTGATATCTGTGTTTGCTGCAGATTCTTTATGGAGAAACAAATAATGGGAGAGTTTGTGCGTGTTTTGAAGGTTAGCCGGACAGTGACTGTTTCTGTTCAGTTGCTGCAAACCTTGAGTATTATGATCCAAAACCTAAAAAGTGAACATGCCATATGTGAGTGCCTTTTGATGCAATTTTCCTGTGTTTGAAGAGGTTTTGTTTGTTACAATATACTGATGGTTTTCTTTCGGTAACTCTATGCAGACTACATTTTCAGTAATGAACATATAAACTATCTAATAATGTATACATTTGACTTCCAACATGAGGAGATTCTGTCTTACTACATATCTTTCTTAAGGTACGACTCTTTTGCGATCTTGGCTTTGGTGAGTACATATTGACCATATCTGATGACTGTTTATTACCCTATATGTAGAGCTGTGAGTGGAAAGCTAAACAAGAATACAATATCATTGCTTGTTAAGACGGATAACGTGAGTTTTGTTTGATTTGCATTTTCCTTTTCCTTTAGTGAGCTCAATATGCTTCTGTTTTTGCTTTCATATTTTAATTCTGTGTTTCTGCGTTTAGGATTTAGTAGTTTCTTTTCCCCTTTATGTCGAAGCCATACGATTTGCATTTCATGAAGAGAATATGATACGCACTGCGGTCCGTGCCCTGACTCTCAATGTTTATCATGGTGAGTCCACTTATACCAATTCTTTTCATTTTTTTTTCCATTTTGCACTCTCTTTCTTAAAGATAACTATTAACGCCTTTAGTTTTCTTTTTGCAGTTGGAGATGAATCTGTGAATACTTACGTAGCAAGTCCTCCGCACACAGAGTACTTTTCAAAACTAGTTTTGTTTTTCCAAAAGCAATGCAAGGATCTGAGTGCAATGGTGTTGGACACCCTAAGGTAAGATCCAGCATAATTCTCTCAGTTTCATTTTCAATGGCAAAAAGCTCTTCTTCTGAGGATTGTCATTTTATTGTTCTTAAAGGAGTCCATCCCCAGACTCGAGGACAAAACTTCTTGCTGCCACTGATGGGATCGAGGACGCACTGTACTATTTTAGTGATGTTATTTCCGCTGGCATACCTGATATCGGGAGGCTGATAACAGACCACATTCTGCAGCATCTAACTCTCCCACTAATTCTTCCGTCTTTGTGCATTGAGACTGTTAATGTACATGCCCCTTTTTATTTGTTGAATTCTTTATTCCTTTTAAATTATTTAATTTATTTTTTTGAGTCTTTAGGCTTTATGGTGTATGATCCTACAATCCTAATTTGGTCTACTTTTGGTTTCTGGGTAATTTCAGGATATCCCAATCGACCCGGTCACTTCCCTTTATCTGCTTTGCTGCATCTTGCGTGTAGTTAAAATCAAAGATTTGGCAAATACAACTGCTGCTGCTCTTTTCTGCCCCATAAAGGCGTTCATTTCAAGGTCTCACGCTCATGAAAGCTCTACACTTGGAAATCAACATCAAGGCAATGGTATTGCTGAGAAGAAAATTAAGCAATGTTCAAGCGTTGCAGTATCAAGCGAGGGCATTGATTCTCACAGTTGCATTGAAGATACTGAGAAAAGTAACTTCAACAACCCACATTTGACGTTGAGGTAATGTTTTAGCTTTTAGCACCTCCAGCCTAGAAAAATATCATGATGTTTTCACTGTTTAAGGGTATTATGTTGTCCTGTGGCTTATTCTGTATTCACAGCTTTAGTTGATGTCTTTTGTAACTAGGGAGACTTTGCTTCAGTATATTTCAGAAGGGGATGAGGTAGAAGCGGTGGGTTCTTTATTTGTGATGGCCACTTTGTTGCAAACGAAAGGTATTGTCGTTGGCCTTTCTCAAGAACTCTTTCTTTTGGGGTTTGAACTTCTTACATGCTGTTCAATTTTGTAGAACTCGAAGAATCAATGCTTGATGCCTTTGGCATTCTTCCTCAGCGTAAGCAGCACAAAAAACTTTTGCTGGTGAGTTGCTGTTATTGATATCAGTGTTGTGGTGCAACCTGTCTTGTCCAGCATGTCTCTAATAGACAGGGTTATATTCAGTATTTTCGATTTTAAAGAATTACAGCCCCTGCCTGTCAGGGGTCCTTAAACCACTTTTGCTCGAGCACTTGTAGATGGCATGGATTGAAGTTTATATTTTTTTTCTTCCTGCCGGAAAATACCTCTTGTTTAATTGTTTTCCCTGTTCATTTCTATTAAAATCTTAATCTGGTACTTATTTCCTACAGCAATCTTTGGTTGGTGAGGCCTCTGGTGAAGAACAACTCTTTTCACCCGAAAATGGGTCCATGAGAGATGGCACAAGCAGTGACATTGATTTGTATTTACAGAAGTTGGAGGTACTCTACTGCATCTTAATTTTCCCTTGACAGTTAACTCCTCCCTCTTCATTTCAATCTTTTGAATGTGTTAGTTTGATTTACTTCTTCCTCCAACTATGCCCAACAGGAGCAATTTGGATTATGCTGTTCACTGCCTGGGGTAGGAATTAACCCCAGTGAACATAGAAATCAGGTATATCACCTAAGTTGGTAAAATTATTTAAAATCTAAGCATTGTATGCATGAGTAGGTTGCTATGCAGTGAATGAGACTTGAAAGGATAACAAATAAATCAAACTTTTTTTGGCCTGACCTTCCTAGATTGAAATTTCCCAAATGCTCGTCTTAGTTGACTAATGTATATTGTCTAGGTGGTGGACGCATTGGTCAATCTTCTCTGCCGAGAAAACATATCTGCTGAAACACTGTGGGATGGTGGTTGGCTTTTACGTCAATTGCTTCCTTACAGCGAGGCAGAATTTAATTGCCAACATCTTGAGATGCTGAAGGTATGTCGCTTTCAAGATGTTTTTTTTATTGAGCCCCACTTGTTTATCCTCTCTTTCTATTATTCAGATTCCTTATTCAGCATTGCAATAACGATATGTCGATATTACAATGGTCCGGACAGTTTTCATATGAGAAATGCTCAAGCGCACTTATTCGGGAAATTAAGGGTACCTGGTCTGATCTACTCATCCCAGTACTGCTTGATGAGTGGAAAAAGTGCAAAAGAGGCAAGTATAAACGTTAAAAGCGGTTTTCAAATACAGAGAATATATTCATTGTGTCTAATACTAAATCTCTTTTTGACAGTGATTGAAGCTCCATCACCTCGAAAAGAGCCTAAATTCATTCTTCTCCAGCTGAACAAATCTTCTTCTGATGGTAGAATACTCTTTGTCCATTTCCTTCTTCTCTGATCGTGAATGATCTTTTCCCTCTTCTGTTTATCTCCCTCATCAAACCTTGTAAATCATTCACAAATTGGGAACTTTGTGCAGATAACGTTGTTAGCGAATCATCATTCACGGCCGGTGAAAGAATGTGCGAGTTGGTAAAGGTTCGTCCAGTGAATTGCTCTCTTAACCAAGGCAGCATGTGTGGTTGAGATATCTGATAAATCTAACCTCTTCTTTCTTAGGTCTTTTTGCTTCTTCATCAAATCCAAATCTTCTCGCTTGGTAGGCCCTTGCCAGAACAGCCTCCAACCGATCCACCTGAGATGTCCCTCGCTACAACTTCTGGTTTGGATGTTTCAGTCCCGAAGCCTGGCACCGAACTGAAACTAGGTTAGTTCTTACAACTGCATGATCTACTTACAAGACTGTTAATGCCGGATGTGAAAGAACGTTAATATTTTTCTTGTACAATTCCATTTAATCTTGCGAATAACAAAAAAATAAACTTGTTCTGTTGATTGAGTTCTTATCATCTCAGGAGGGAATCATTCTCATCTTTTGGGTTTGTTCTATTCAGGTGATGCAGTGCCCTGTAGGATTGCCTTTGAAAGAGGCAAGGAACGGCACTTTTCCTTTCTAGCATTCACATCCGGGTTATCCGGGTGGATCGTCCTTACTGAAGAATCGCCTTTGAAATCAGATTACGGGATTGTCCGTGTCACTGCACCTTTAGCCGGATGCAATGTAAGTACTCGCTTCTATCGTCCTTTAGGTAATATACATGTGAAAGGGGTGGTTTAAATACAAAATTTAGATTTTTTTTCAAAATATATATCATATATTAGGAGTTGGTTTGGGTCAGCTAACCCGAATCCGAAATCAAGAGATTCAATAGGTTTGTAATATATATAAAACTTTGGGGCAACAAATTTTTTTACTGTTCATTCAGGTATCCACGGGTAATACCGTGATCTCAGACCCAATTGCCCGAATTCAAACCTGATTTTCGGGTTTTGGCCACATTATAACTCGATTTCATCTCATATAGTGTTCGGGTGTCTGAATCAGTTTTTTTTTGCCTAGCCCCACGTGAAAGATCACGCATATATGGCATTTACAAAGATATCGACCATTATATTGTACATGATCACACAATAATTTCTCTTTCGTGTTTATCAGCCTCGGATAGATGAGAAACACCCTACATGGCTACACTTGAGAATCCGTCCATCCGCCTTACCATTCTTGGATCCAGCAAAGCGTGGAGTCTATGAGAAGCTCAAGACGAAAGGTCTGGTCGACGGGAGATGGACATTGGCATTCACGGATGAAGTATCTTGTAAATTGGCTTACTCCATGGTCGTGGACGAGATCTGTAGACAAAGCAACGAGGTCGAAAGAAGATTAAAACCATTGCTCGAGCTCGAACAAATTCAAGACCAATCGAACCTTGCATCCGATTCTTCCTCTTCTACTTCATCATCACCACCGTCTTCGGGCTGAGCTCAGAATTCGGGTATTGAACTTTGGTCCCTACTTGTAAATGAAATATTTGAAGCACCAGTATTTAGAGATATATCCATAGAGTAGTGTTTCCATTGTTCTTTCCTTCACCTTTTAAGTTTGGGTGCCTTATTTTGCAAGTTATCATTCGTTCACCACTTCGTCTCTCTAACCCTAGAGTTCGTGTTTCTGTTTCCTGTTGGGCTTTTTTCCTGCTCCCTTTAATAATTTTTGTATGTTTTTTTGTATCATCATTGTATATTTGATGCAGTTTTATAGTGATTTTTCCTCTTCATATATATATATATATATATATATAAAGATGGTCTAATTTATTGATTCACTTCTGATGTATATTAATTATTTCAGTGACTTCATATTATCATATTATTTTAGTATTCAAATGAGATTTGCCTACATAATTGGTGGTGGACGCATTGGTCAATCTTCTCTGCCGAGAAAACATATCTGCTGAAACACTGTGGGATGGTGGTTGGCTTTTACGTCAATTGCTTCCTTACAGCGAGGCAGAATTTAATTGCCAACATCTTGAGATGCTGAAGGTATGTCGCTTTCAAGATGTTTTTTTTATTGAGCCCCACTTGTTTATCCTCTCTTTCTATTATTCAGATTCCTTATTCAGCATTGCAATAACGATATGTCGATATTACAATGGTCCGGACAGTTTTCATATGAGAAATGCTCAAGCGCACTTATTCGGGAAATTAAGGGTACCTGGTCTGATCTACTCATCCCAGTACTGCTTGATGAGTGGAAAAAGTGCAAAAGAGGCAAGTATAAACGTTAAAAGCGGTTTTCAAATACAGAGAATATATTCATTGTGTCTAATACTAAATCTCTTTTTGACAGTGATTGAAGCTCCATCACCTCGAAAAGAGCCTAAATTCATTCTTCTCCAGCTGAACAAATCTTCTTCTGATGGTAGAATACTCTTTGTCCATTTCCTTCTTCTCTGATCGTGAATGATCTTTTCCCTCTTCTGTTTATCTCCCTCATCAAACCTTGTAAATCATTCACAAATTGGGAACTTTGTGCAGATAACGTTGTTAGCGAATCATCATTCACGGCCGGTGAAAGAATGTGCGAGTTGGTAAAGGTTCGTCCAGTGAATTGCTCTCTTAACCAAGGCAGCATGTGTGGTTGAGATATCTGATAAATCTAACCTCTTCTTTCTTAGGTCTTTTTGCTTCTTCATCAAATCCAAATCTTCTCGCTTGGTAGGCCCTTGCCAGAACAGCCTCCAACCGATCCACCTGAGATGTCCCTCGCTACAACTTCTGGTTTGGATGTTTCAGTCCCGAAGCCTGGCACCGAACTGAAACTAGGTTAGTTCTTACAACTGCATGATCTACTTACAAGACTGTTAATGCCGGATGTGAAAGAACGTTAATATTTTTCTTGTACAATTCCATTTAATCTTGCGAATAACAAAAAAATAAACTTGTTCTGTTGATTGAGTTCTTATCATCTCAGGAGGGAATCATTCTCATCTTTTGGGTTTGTTCTATTCAGGTGATGCAGTGCCCTGTAGGATTGCCTTTGAAAGAGGCAAGGAACGGCACTTTTCCTTTCTAGCATTCACATCCGGGTTATCCGGGTGGATCGTCCTTACTGAAGAATCGCCTTTGAAATCAGATTACGGGATTGTCCGTGTCACTGCACCTTTAGCCGGATGCAATGTAAGTACTCGCTTCTATCGTCCTTTAGGTAATATACATGTGAAAGGGGTGGTTTAAATACAAAATTTAGATTTTTTTTCAAAATATATATCATATATTAGGAGTTGGTTTGGGTCAGCTAACCCGAATCCGAAATCAAGAGATTCAATAGGTTTGTAATATATATAAAACTTTGGGGCAACAAATTTTTTTACTGTTCATTCAGGTATCCACGGGTAATACCGTGATCTCAGACCCAATTGCCCGAATTCAAACCTGATTTTCGGGTTTTGGCCACATTATAACTCGATTTCATCTCATATAGTGTTCGGGTGTCTGAATCAGTTTTTTTTTGCCTAGCCCCACGTGAAAGATCACGCATATATGGCATTTACAAAGATATCGACCATTATATTGTACATGATCACACAATAATTTCTCTTTCGTGTTTATCAGCCTCGGATAGATGAGAAACACCCTACATGGCTACACTTGAGAATCCGTCCATCCGCCTTACCATTCTTGGATCCAGCAAAGCGTGGAGTCTATGAGAAGCTCAAGACGAAAGGTCTGGTCGACGGGAGATGGACATTGGCATTCACGGATGAAGTATCTTGTAAATTGGCTTACTCCATGGTCGTGGACGAGATCTGTAGACAAAGCAACGAGGTCGAAAGAAGATTAAAACCATTGCTCGAGCTCGAACAAATTCAAGACCAATCGAACCTTGCATCCGATTCTTCCTCTTCTACTTCATCATCACCACCGTCTTCGGGCTGAGCTCAGAATTCGGGTATTGAACTTTGGTCCCTACTTGTAAATGAAATATTTGAAGCACCAGTATTTAGAGATATATCCATAGAGTAGTGTTTCCATTGTTCTTTCCTTCACCTTTTAAGTTTGGGTGCCTTATTTTGCAAGTTATCATTCGTTCACCACTTCGTCTCTCTAACCCTAGAGTTCGTGTTTCTGTTTCCTGTTGGGCTTTTTTCCTGCTCCCTTTAATAATTTTTGTATGTTTTTTTGTATCATCATTGTATATTTGATGCAGTTTTATAGTGATTTTTCCTCTTCATATATATATATATATATATATATAAAGATGGTCTAATTTATTGATTCACTTCTGATGTATATTAATTATTTCAGTGACTTCATATTATCATATTATTTTAGTATTCAAATGAGATTTGCCTACATAATTGGTGGTGGACGCATTGGTCAATCTTCTCTGCCGAGAAAACATATCTGCTGAAACACTGTGGGATGGTGGTTGGCTTTTACGTCAATTGCTTCCTTACAGCGAGGCAGAATTTAATTGCCAACATCTTGAGATGCTGAAGGTATGTCGCTTTCAAGATGTTTTTTTTATTGAGCCCCACTTGTTTATCCTCTCTTTCTATTATTCAGATTCCTTATTCAGCATTGCAATAACGATATGTCGATATTACAATGGTCCGGACAGTTTTCATATGAGAAATGCTCAAGCGCACTTATTCGGGAAATTAAGGGTACCTGGTCTGATCTACTCATCCCAGTACTGCTTGATGAGTGGAAAAAGTGCAAAAGAGGCAAGTATAAACGTTAAAAGCGGTTTTCAAATACAGAGAATATATTCATTGTGTCTAATACTAAATCTCTTTTTGACAGTGATTGAAGCTCCATCACCTCGAAAAGAGCCTAAATTCATTCTTCTCCAGCTGAACAAATCTTCTTCTGATGGTAGAATACTCTTTGTCCATTTCCTTCTTCTCTGATCGTGAATGATCTTTTCCCTCTTCTGTTTATCTCCCTCATCAAACCTTGTAAATCATTCACAAATTGGGAACTTTGTGCAGATAACGTTGTTAGCGAATCATCATTCACGGCCGGTGAAAGAATGTGCGAGTTGGTAAAGGTTCGTCCAGTGAATTGCTCTCTTAACCAAGGCAGCATGTGTGGTTGAGATATCTGATAAATCTAACCTCTTCTTTCTTAGGTCTTTTTGCTTCTTCATCAAATCCAAATCTTCTCGCTTGGTAGGCCCTTGCCAGAACAGCCTCCAACCGATCCACCTGAGATGTCCCTCGCTACAACTTCTGGTTTGGATGTTTCAGTCCCGAAGCCTGGCACCGAACTGAAACTAGGTTAGTTCTTACAACTGCATGATCTACTTACAAGACTGTTAATGCCGGATGTGAAAGAACGTTAATATTTTTCTTGTACAATTCCATTTAATCTTGCGAATAACAAAAAAATAAACTTGTTCTGTTGATTGAGTTCTTATCATCTCAGGAGGGAATCATTCTCATCTTTTGGGTTTGTTCTATTCAGGTGATGCAGTGCCCTGTAGGATTGCCTTTGAAAGAGGCAAGGAACGGCACTTTTCCTTTCTAGCATTCACATCCGGGTTATCCGGGTGGATCGTCCTTACTGAAGAATCGCCTTTGAAATCAGATTACGGGATTGTCCGTGTCACTGCACCTTTAGCCGGATGCAATGTAAGTACTCGCTTCTATCGTCCTTTAGGTAATATACATGTGAAAGGGGTGGTTTAAATACAAAATTTAGATTTTTTTTCAAAATATATATCATATATTAGGAGTTGGTTTGGGTCAGCTAACCCGAATCCGAAATCAAGAGATTCAATAGGTTTGTAATATATATAAAACTTTGGGGCAACAAATTTTTTTACTGTTCATTCAGGTATCCACGGGTAATACCGTGATCTCAGACCCAATTGCCCGAATTCAAACCTGATTTTCGGGTTTTGGCCACATTATAACTCGATTTCATCTCATATAGTGTTCGGGTGTCTGAATCAGTTTTTTTTTGCCTAGCCCCACGTGAAAGATCACGCATATATGGCATTTACAAAGATATCGACCATTATATTGTACATGATCACACAATAATTTCTCTTTCGTGTTTATCAGCCTCGGATAGATGAGAAACACCCTACATGGCTACACTTGAGAATCCGTCCATCCGCCTTACCATTCTTGGATCCAGCAAAGCGTGGAGTCTATGAGAAGCTCAAGACGAAAGGTCTGGTCGACGGGAGATGGACATTGGCATTCACGGATGAAGTATCTTGTAAATTGGCTTACTCCATGGTCGTGGACGAGATCTGTAGACAAAGCAACGAGGTCGAAAGAAGATTAAAACCATTGCTCGAGCTCGAACAAATTCAAGACCAATCGAACCTTGCATCCGATTCTTCCTCTTCTACTTCATCATCACCACCGTCTTCGGGCTGAGCTCAGAATTCGGGTATTGAACTTTGGTCCCTACTTGTAAATGAAATATTTGAAGCACCAGTATTTAGAGATATATCCATAGAGTAGTGTTTCCATTGTTCTTTCCTTCACCTTTTAAGTTTGGGTGCCTTATTTTGCAAGTTATCATTCGTTCACCACTTCGTCTCTCTAACCCTAGAGTTCGTGTTTCTGTTTCCTGTTGGGCTTTTTTCCTGCTCCCTTTAATAATTTTTGTATGTTTTTTTGTATCATCATTGTATATTTGATGCAGTTTTATAGTGATTTTTCCTCTTCATATATATATATATATATATATATAAAGATGGTCTAATTTATTGATTCACTTCTGATGTATATTAATTATTTCAGTGACTTCATATTATCATATTATTTTAGTATTCAAATGAGATTTGCCTACATAATTTTTTTTAACTCAAAAGTAATCAATTACGCGGTCACCCGAGCAACGAGTCTACAAGGTCATGCGGCCATGTCATTACCAAGAAAGCGTGATCTTAAGCTTCTGTCGGGAAAGTTCCAGTGGTTTCGGAAGTGTTTGTAGCAACTGAAATACGCGTATGTATATGGCCGGTAAAGTAAAAACCATAGCTAAAAGTTCCCAAAAGGAAAATGGCATAGCTACTCACATATACCATGTATGATATATGACAAATTGTACACATGTTATTTTGGTTCCAAAGGGTAAACCTTATGTACTCTGTTTCAAACAAGATATCAACCCTAAGACCAGACATTTTTCATTTCTTTAATCTCAAGGATAGGTATGAAGAAAAGGGTTGCTATCTGTCTAATCTAAGTTGTGGAAGCCAGGGAGAAGCGACGTTATAAAGCCAAAGACGATCATCTGAATCTCTTTGACGATTCCCCACCATTGGTTTCCCACTTCTGCTTCAACTGGATTCTCATTCTCATTTGCTCGGTTCCCGTTATCCGCATGCTGAGCTTCATTCTCTTCTCTACCTTGTCCTTCTGCACATAATGTAACAGCTTCAGTTAAAATGTATATGACGATGGCTTCAGATAATTCTCCTAAAAATTTGTCTTCCAAAGCCGAGTTCGAGCATAACACAGGTAGGCAATGAGATATCATGATATGAAAAGACCGAAATTTTAAGGACTTAAAAGGTTGTATAGCAACGTCAAAGCCATGAAAGATGCCAATATAGTACTAAGGCCAGAAAATGATAAAATCTTCAAGTGTAATGTTGAATATGCATAATATATATATATATACCCGGAGCAGCATTATCGTTCTGTGGCCTTGCAGCTGCTGGATCATTATCAGCTCTTAGAGCAGGTCTTTGATGCCGTGGTGCAGCTGCTGCCCTCTGCATGCCTTGGGAAAGCCATTGAACTAACGGAGTAAGTGCTCCAGTTTGGTATCTGTCAAATTCAACAGTCAAAGCATTTAAGCTTCTAACTTTACTGCTTCTGAACATAAACCAACTAAAAGCCTCAAGGCCTTCAGCAATTGCCAAGGCGGATGTTCAGCACTGATTCCTTGTCATACTCTAGATCCCACGGTTCTTGAAGAGAAATCTAACAGATTTTTGAGACTTACAAGTATATAATTGAAGCGAAAAACACCAGAACGGCTAGCCTTTGCCTTGATCCATCTTGGTTGAACAAAAAGATAACAGCAGCCAGCTTGAGTATGAGAAATAAATCAAGCTGGAACGCTATCTGGAATCTCCTTACAACGACTTGTCTTTGATGAGCAGGTTCTTGCTGCTGACCCTGTTGTTGTTGCCCACCTTGTGCATGTTCATCACCCCCAGTCGCAGCCTCATTACTTGACCTCGTGCTATAAGAAACAAAAGTCAATTACCAAAACCATAACCACGCTCATACACCTCTTTAAACTCACCAATGACTCGAAAATCTGATTTAAATTTGGACACACACTTGATGAACTGCTCGTATTATCAACTGGGTTAAACTCATAAAGTCCATGCTTAAGTGACTACCTTGTCATCCTCTCAAAGGGCATTGAACTGGAATCTAGTATCCAATTCTAGAGAAATCCAAACCGGTAATTCTGTTCGGTACATAGACGACCCAATGATCCTAACAAGCAATACTCGGTACGACACGATATTCTTAAGATCTAGCATAAAATTCTACAATATTTTTGTTCCGGGTAAGGAACCTGGGAATGAGAAGCTTAACACCTCAATAGAGAGGTCACACAGAACGGCAACAGCAATATAAATTATTAAAGGTAATTCACCAAACTCATGAAAGATGGAAGAAAACTACTTACGTTGGGATATTGTATGTAAGCGGGATAAGGTTATTAGAAGGAAGACCAGCAACATGTCCTGTAAAAGGAAGGACAGGGACCGCATAGATGCCAGCTCCTCGGTTCGTCTGTTCCTCGTACTGCGTTGGATTCATTCCAGGAGCTAGAAAAGGATACCAAACCGGATACATCGGGAAATCCCCATTTGGATAAGTTTGAAACCCAGAAGGCGCTGAAGCCTGGAAAATCACACAAAATTAACTCAAGAATCAACACAAGATACAACACAAAGTTACTGGCTGCATTAAAAGATCGAATTGGCTCAAAATTAGGCAACGGAGCTCCAAATTCGCAAACCCTAATTGATCATATATTCCCAGATGGGCATGATCCAACAACAGAAACTAAAAGCCCTCTATCACTCATCATCAGATCAAAAGGCGGGGCATCGTAGAAATCGAAGAAAAGGATAACCAGGGTGAGAGATGTATAAATCGACCAACCTGGGATTTAATGTCTGCATCATCGGGTTTTGTGTCACCGGAAGATTGCTGTGAGGTTGAAGACGGCTCCTTTTCGGGTTCCTCCGCCATTATCAAAGGATCAAGATCTTCCTCAACACTCTTTTCTCTGTCTTCCTGAGTCCGCCAAAATGTCCTCCCCGTTCCTTCTGAGAGCTTTGGCGGCTTTGGCTGGGCGAACTACGTCGCCTCTTCGTCATCCCTCCAATGAATAACCGCCACGTCATCCGAGCTCGTAACATAGTTAGCAATTTGGATTATTGGAATAATGAAGATTAAAAATGGATTTCTTTCTGTATAAATAGCACATAACTTCCTATGCTTTTCAAAATATTAAAGACTTATTTCTTAAAATATATGAAATACTCTACTGCTAACTACTATATAAAAGAACAAAATAAAATAAAAAAATCGCAAGAAGTGTTTATTAATTATAATCAAATAATAGATCAATAAATATGGTGGGGCTCCGACCCGATTCAAGAATTTTACCCGTGGACTCTTCCCGATCCCCATTTTTCTGGGAAGCTAGGGTTTGCTCGGTTTCTCTCGATTCAGCGAATCGGAACCCACGGGAACACGACAATGGCGATGAGGAGGGTGTACAGTGAGATCAAGGGGAAGAAGGTGAAGGAGCTTCCGAGCTACTTCAAGCCGATGTTCTCGATTGAGAACGCGAAGAACGCTGTGAAGAGAGGTCTCGACAATTACAACGAAAAGTACATTCAGACCAGCTCCGTCGATCCTCTGCTTCATGTCTGTTTCGGTGGCATGATCTTATCGTACCTTGTTGCTCTTCCCCACGAGCGCCGCCACCTCGAGCACCAGCAGCATGCCAAGGAGCATGGCGGTCACTGATGCGGAGGAATCGTTTCGAGCCTTTCGTTTCTCGATGATTAGAGGTGTGTACAAGGATTGAATTTCAATTTCCTCCGATTATTCGTTTTGGTGTTACTGTGTGATCCTTGGGGATCCTAATTCAGAACTGTTAATCATCTAGATGATTTTGGTATCGGTAATTAAGTGTTTTACCTCTACTGCGATTCGGCACCACGTATTCGGTGATGTGGGATTTCATATTGGGGAAATTGATTAGTGCGATAGTGTAACAGTTTCTGCCTGTGTCCTCAAAGTGCCCGTCTTCATGAAGAAAAGGTTTGTCATGAATTCATCAAATCAATTTTTACTAACATGGCTCATGCTTTTGTTTTCCGTGCAGATTCGGTGGTGCAAAATCCTTCTTCGTTTGTGAAGATCGTGTTGCTCAATGTTCTTTTTTCAAATTTCCTGGATCTTGTTGACCAGAAATACCTTTGTTTTGAATTGCATTTCGTACGTAATAAAAGAAGCATGATCCATAAACAGTGAAACACTCTTTTGATTGCATATAAAAATTGTCGGGCATTTATTGTTATTGACATATTGAAGTACCGTTGCTTTATTCATTACCAGTTCAGAGCAGATCACAGACATTCCTTGATCTGCCATTGCTGACCACAAAAGGTATTATTCTCTATGCTTTATTTTGCTGGTCCAATCTTATGTGAGAATGAACTCCATTGGAAAGTTAGACAGCTAATTCAAGCGTAGGAGGCAAAGGCACCATCTGTAGCACAACAGCGTCAAGGGTGAGACCGGCTCCAAACCCGACCATGACTCCATAATCGGAACCTTCATTCCTCTGCTCAACCATCCTTTTCTTTACTTCATTGAGGACGAATAAGGTACTCGAGCTCATCATGTACCCATATTCTCTCCACACCTTCCTTGAAACCTCTAATTTGTCCTTATGTAGCTGCAATTCTGCTTCTATTCTGTCGAGCACTGGCTTACTTGTTGCCTGCATCACCCAGAACACCGCGTTCCAGTCTTTGATTGTGTCGGTGCCCGTATCGTGAAGCATTTTAGTCAAGAAGTCGTTGAGGTGACAACTAATGGCCGAGGCTGTTACCCGCTAACCCAAGGTAAGTAAATTCAGTCTGATCACAATCAGCCTAAAGTTAAAGAATCACATCTTGTAAGAGAGGAACACATTACCTATGAATCCAGGGACCTTTGTTCTTCTGTCCATTGAGAATCCATTCTCATTCACACGCCCACAGAGAGCCCCATCTGAATCCGGAATGATCGTTTGCGCCCCGCCCACTATCCGGAAAAATGGCCGTTCACATGACTTATTATTATTATTATTATTATTATTAACCACTATCTTTTACGATAACTTCAAATCTAAAAAATATAACCGGTGTCTGGTATCAAATCTAAAACCCTTAATTATTATCCTAATATTATTGGAATAAATAAACCAAAACCAAATGTAAAGCATACTAATATCTAAATTTTATGCAAACTAAAACTTTCAATAGCATTCTATATAAATGTTTCGGTTCTTTTCTAAAAGTTTCTCAAAATAATCTTTATTATTTTTGTAAAATGGGCATTAAAATGGGAAAATCACTCAAATATACGAAAGGGGTCGCAACAATTTCAACGATACACCCAAAAGTAAATTTTTTTTTCAATTCTATACCACTTTTGGGTTTAAAAAATCCGAAATAACCTTTCTTTCATATTTTTTACGACTTTATTACGACTGTTATATAACTAGTATACGACTAAAAAAAGAAGTATTTACGATCATATAACAACTAAAGATCTTGTAAACAATTAGATGTATTTTTTGCCACCTCATTTAGAATCAATTGCAACTGTATTTAGAATCAATTGCAACTGTATTTAGAATCAATTACGATATTACAATTATAATTACACTGTTTTATTAAGGGTAATATGGTTTTTTTGAAGTAAATTTAATGAGTTATATTTTTTTTGGTGTATCCGAGAAACTCCTGCGACAGGTTTGGTATATCTGAGTGATTTACCCATTAAAATATAAAAGATTTTCAAATTTAAAGAGTAATTATTTAATCAAATAAGCACCAAAAAAACAATGAAAAAAACCAGAAGAGCTGTGGAAAGGGCCTTTTGAGCCCAACGCTAAATGAAAGATTTTTAACTCATTCTTATTTACTAGGCCCACCTGCATTACAATATATGCCCATTGTTGAATTTGTCATCGAAATACCCACGCGCATGTAAAGCGCGTGATATCCACATCCCAGTAAGTCGACGAGATTGGCTGTTTTTGTCCCCACTCATGTAACGTTTTACATATTTCTTCTAGTAAGTAGCATATCTACATATATATATATATATGTGTGTGGCTCGTTGACTTGGTGAATGGTTGATATATGCAAGTCTTCTCGAAAATCGATTCAAACCTATGGATTTTCTAGTCATAAATAACGAAAACTTATATAAACAATTCGGAACAAATTTGAGCTTAATTTAATTGAAAAAGTCGTCTAATGAATATTATATGGGTTGCTTTTAAATTGACCCATATGGATGCTAAGAGAATAATACGAGAAATGGTCAATAATAACATGCACGTAAATCATACTCGGTATGCCCCCCAACATGCACATGCATATGGGACAACTTGTGAGACAGAAGAGCTCTGTTATGCTACATGCGGCAATATTATATATATATATTCTTTTATACAATATTGGAACCCAAAATAAATTAATTTCATGATCAACAACGATATATGAAAAATGCTGGTATATACGATAGTGTGTGTAATTATTTTTAGCAAAAACAATTTTACTACTCATAGGTTAATTATGCAAAAACAATCTAACGCTTAAATTTAAGGAAAATTCCCAAAAAAATTATCCAATTATGAGATAACTATCACATTCATCACGAATTTTTAAAATTTCCAAATTCATACTGGATTTGAATTTTTTGTCTAAAAAATCATTCGAAATTTAAATTTTAACAAAATCTTCATCGGAACAGAATTAATTTTGCCACGTAGGCATAAAACGCTTACATGGCGCCTACGTGGCATGTACGTGTTTGCCACGTAGGATACACGTGGCATTAATAATAAAAAAAATTGAAAAAAAATTGAAAAAAATGTAAAAAAATTATAAAAAATATGAAAAAATTACAAAAAAATGTAAAAAATGTAAAATTGTAAAAACATTTTCAAAAAATGTAAAAAAATGTAAAAATTATAAAAATTGTAAAAAAATGGCAAAAAATTATAAAAATTGTAAAAAATGTAAAATTGCAAAACATTTTCAAAAAATGTAAAAAATTGTAAAAAATTGTAAAAATTGTAAAAA
>NW_010971389.1:2380364-2404696 GCF_000463585.1 Tarenaya hassleriana | reverse complement strand
CAATTTGGTTTACATTTTTTGAAAATGTTTTACATTTTATTACAATTTTACATTTTTTTACAATTTTACATTTTTTTTACAATTTTTACAATTTTTATAATTTTTTTGCAATTTTTTTTACAATTTTTTACAATTTTTATAATTTTTACATTTTTTGAAAATGTTTTAAAATTTTATATTTTTTACAATTTTTACATTTTTTTTTAATTTTTTCCACATTTTTTATAATTTTTTTACATTTTTTCCAATTTTGTTTTAATTTTTTATTATTAATGTCACGTGTATCCTACGTGTCGAACACGCACATGCCACGTAGGCGCCATGTAGGCGCTTTCTGCCTATGTGGCAAAATTAATCCTGTTCTGATGAGGATTTTGTTAAAATTTAAATTTCGAATGATTTTTTAGAAAAAAATTTCAAATCCAGTATGAATTTGAAAATTTTAATTGGATGATTTTTTTGGGAATTTAATTCCAAAACCGGTGGAGGTAGGGCTGGTTGGGTGACGTCATCAGCACGTGACTTTATGAACAGTGAGGCACGTGGGCTCCAGAACGGCGCCGTTTCCTTATGTGGGGGTGATGAGGGGGTAACTTGGCCAGATCCAAGATTCTTCAACAAATAGCTCTTTGACTTTTCCACGACTTTGACTTAGTCGTGTCCGAAGCTTTTCTACGATCTAATCTCACAACCAACAACATGCCTTCCTTTTCTTCGGGGGAAATTTTATACATATATATATATAACTATGGAATTTTCTCCGCCACAATTGTAAATTGTAATATATATAATTTTCATCTAGTACATGTTTATTATAGTTCAATCTAAAACAAAATAGTGACATAAATTATATATAGACACATGATATAATTGGATAACGTGTATGTACAGACATGTTGGGCATTCATGATGATCAAAATAATAGAACTTGTATATCAATATTGTGCATGGCAGATCCAACTCACACGAATTTGTCAAGTAGCCATTTTTTTTGTTATGGATTTGAGTGGATCTAAAAAAATATATTATTAAAAACATATAGTAATAATTTGTTTGTATTTCCTTTAACAAAAAAATAATAATTTGTTTGTATTTCGGGAATACAAAGTGCCATTTCGGTTATTAATCGAATAATCGAACCGAACCGACTAAGACATACCTGTATTCGAACCGACTAAGACATAACTGTATTCGAACCGTGATGATTTTTTTAAACCCGAAAAAATTGAAACCGAACTAAATGAAAAAATAACCGAAAAAATCAATAATTTCTTTTAAAAAATGAATGTTTTATCGAAACCGAATCGAACCGAACCGAACTAAAATTTATATAAAAAGTGAATGGTTATAGAAAACTATAACCAAAATAACCAAAGTCAAACCCGAAATGGCCACCCCTACATACATACATGTAATTAAACAAAATAATGGAATCGATAGTGTTTATAAAATTTGAAAAAAAATGATTTCTAAAATAAACTAAAAGTAAATAAAAAATAAAAAGGTGAAATTTTGGTAGTTGCCGTCGTTCGTTGCGTGCTTGGTCCGGACCGCTGTTTGATTCGATCGTATATACTCTCCGTCCATTCAACAGCGTTCAGATCGCCAGTGAAATGTCGGTTTTACCCTTATGATCTTCATTAAATCTTCTCCGACTGGTCGCCGTTTCGTTGGTCAATTTGGTCCACCCAAGTAAGCAGGAACGTTAGATTATTTCCCCTCGAGAAATTTCTAATATCTTTTTTTTTTCTTTTCCCTAGAAAATTCTCCAATCTAATAAAGTAACAACCATTTGACATTTGGGAATAAAAAGAAAATAAACCAATATTTTGTTTATTTGAACTTTTGTATATACGTGTGGAAATTTTATTTTATTTTATCACGAATTTGTATCCTATTTTTTTTTAATAAAAGAGATCTTTGGATTTAATTAGAATAAATTTATAAATTTGAACAGAAAAATCTTTGGATTTACCTCTTCCGAAAAGAGAAGTTTGGATTTTACCAATTTAACATTATCTAAGGGAGATAAATCCTACGAGCCAAATAATACAAACACGGGAAACCAATAGAATAAAAGCCAACCAATGGTAAAATTTCTCACCTTTTTTTATTAATTAATTAATTAAAATAATGAGTGATATTATTTTCTTCCCATCGTTTTTTTTTCTTTATTTTTTTTTCAAACGCAGTAATCTTAAATATTAATCTCTGACTCAAATTTTCCTTCCTCTCTCTTGATCCGAACCGGCGTTTGCTGTATTCTTCGTCTTCTTCTCTGTTTCAGCCATTCTCTTCATATCAGAGAGAGAGAGAGAGAGAGAGAGAGAGAGGGCGGAGGGAGGGAGAGAGATCAGAAGAAGAAGAGACGATACGAATCCGTGAGAAGGAATAACAGAAGAGAATCGAAACTGCAGAGGAAGGGGCGTTTACATATGTATATATACATTTATACGTATATGCAATACAATATATACGTTTATTTGCATACGAAGCTCTGAGTTCTTCGATTGCCAAGAGTTGACGGGGAAACAGACAAGGGATCGAAATCCTGGGTTCTGGTTCTGGTGGCGGAAATACGGAGAGTCGCGCGTTGTGTGGGGATCTGGTTTTGTCGAAATCTCGGGTACGCTTTTCGCGACTTATGGTGTTCCTTTACGTTGGCGCGTGGAATGGAAGCGTTAGGGTGTTACTGTGGTAAATTCGAATTTTGATTATTTGTTCGGATTATGCGATTAGCTGGGAATGAATCGGATTTTGTTTTGGGTGTGGAAAATTTGAAGTGGGAAACAGTGAAACTGGGACATTGGAGTTTCTTTGATATCGTCCTGTAGGTGGTAATTTTCCGGGAAATTGAATGGATTTTCCTGGAATTTTTTACCCATCGTGGGAATGGTTAATTGGGGATGTTTATGTAGAAGCAACGTGGTGTTTTTTGTGCTTTAGGTCTCGTTTGAATTTGTTATTTGGAGCGTGGAGGCTGGTTTGACTTTCCTCGTCTTGATGCTTGTTCGTTCTATGGTTTGGATAGGTAGAACTTGGTGATGGTGGTTGGACTAAATCTGAAAAAAAATTGGATTGGAAATTTGTTCTTCAAAGTTTCCCTCTTTTCCTTTCTTGATGCGTTTGGATTGAATTCTTTATGGTGTGGTTTTGTTCCGACATGGGATATTGTGAGAAAAAGGTAAGATTTCGTTTTTCCCTTCAGGGAAAGAACAGTGAAAGTTTCCTCCCACAGAGACTATGCTTTAAAATTTGGTTTCACATTTGCAAAGCTGGTTGGTTTGCATGATGAGGTTTTGGTTTCTGGCATTTGTTCTGTCCAATTTTCTTAAATCTTGATCTGCTTTTGTTTATGGAATCATTTTTTATGGCGTTGTTCATTTATCTCTTTCTCTCCTGTATGTTTAGATATATACGGATGTGTGATGATCATGGCTTACAGATTTCATCATCTCTGTTTCATCCAGGTCTCCATCTGTTCAAGTTGGCCTGTTGAATTCTCTCATTTCAGCTGAAAGAACTTTATCCCCTTAGTGTAGGTAGTAGGTAAAAAAATATAAAAAAAAATTGAGATTGAGGTGTAAAGGTATAGTTTTGATGAGATGAAGGCGGTAAAGGGATGGCGTCTAGGCAGTTTAGGCGATATCCAGTCTTTGCCAGGGGCTCGCCATCGTGCTCATACAAGGAGGCCAGTATGGATCATTGTGGTGCTTTCACTGATCAGCATGCTCTTGATCTGTGCTTATATGTACCCTCATCACAGTAAAGCTGCATGTTATATGATCTCCTCGAAAGGATGCAAGGCATTAGCTGATTGGCTTCCGCCTTCTCCGAGAGAATATACCGATGAGGAGATATCAGCCCGTGTAGTGATTAGGGAAATTTTGGATTCACCCCCGGTTAAAAGGAGAAACTCTAAGATTGCATTCATGTTCTTAACTCCTGGTTCATTGCCTTTTGAGAAGCTGTGGGATCGATTTTTCCAGGTAGACTTCATTCCTATCCAAGTTCTTCGTTTTATTGCAGCTATTATAGACGATTCTTTTGAAATGCTCATGCTACAAAACACACGGTTTTGAAATACGAAACATCGTATTTTTTAGGACCTTTTCTTGAATTTATATCTCTGACCGAGCTTTTGCGTTTGCGGGTTTCTCCCTCGTCATAGGGTCATGAAGGAAAATTCTCCATTTACATCCATGCTTCAAAGGAAAGACCAAGTCATGTCAGTCCCTACTTTGTTGACCGTGAAATTCGCAGTGATGAGGTTTGTTTCGTTTTCTGTATGCATCATATTACTATACTGAAAGCATATTACCTCTGGAATGGCTTTATTTTACACAATATTTCTGATATACTTGATTATGGTAAAAGACATATATCATGTTTATATTTGAAGGTGGTCTGGGGAGGAATATCGATGATTGATGCCGAGAGACGATTGTTAGCAAATGCTCTCAGAGATCCTGAGAACCAGCAATTTGTTTTGCTTTCTGACAGGTTTATTTTCGACAATTGTAATTCATTCTCGTCGATTATTTTAGGTCGTCTGACCAGTGAGTGTTTTTGGTTTTGCAGTTGTGTACCGTTACGCAGTTTCGAATACATTTACAACTATCTGATGTATACCAATATCAGCTTTGTTGACTGGTAAGAATATTTTGTTCATGGAATTTCTTCATGTTCCAACTATTCTTCTTCTCTTCTTTTTCGTGAACTTTTATTATTGAGTGCCATCACTCTCCTGATATTTGTTCTTTCTTCTCTTCAGCTTTGATGATCCAGGTCCACATGGATCGGGCAGGCATATGGATCACATGTTGCCAGAAATTCCAAAGAAGGATTTCCGAAAGGGTGCACAGGTAAAAGCATGTCTTCATCGATCCATCATAATTCTTGCCTCATGCTGTGGAAACGCTAGCCAAACCGAAAAATAATCAGAATAAGTATCTGATTCTGTTTCAATAACTACCTGTGTTGACATGACAGTAGGCTGTAACATGAATGTTTTTACAGATCAGTTAGCGTCCCTTGTGTTTCTTATAGTTTTTTCGGTACCAAATCTTGAGATCTTCTTGTAAAAATGCATTTCTGTTACGAGAAACGGTTCCAAAATTTCCTTTTCTTTCATGGTTAGTGAAGTACCCTTTGTCGAAACTTGTGCAGTGGTTCACCATGAAGCGACAACACGCCGTGGTAATCATGGCTGATAGTCTTTACTATTCGAAATTCCGAGACTACTGCCGGGTGAGTTCAGCTAAAACCGAGGCTACTGATTGTTTCTATCGTCGTCTTATCCGACCACCGATTAAACAGAGAGCTTTAAATTTCTTCAGCCAGGTGTAGAGGGCAACAAGAACTGCATAGCTGATGAGCATTACTTGCCTACCTTCTTCCATGTGAGAATCCTTGCTTCTATAAAGAAAGAATGTTGCGGTTTATCTGATAGATTTTCGTCGCTATAAATTTTCAGATGCTCGATCCCGGAGGCATTTCTAACTGGACTGTAACACATGTTGATTGGTCCGAGAGAAAGTGGCATCCTAAAACATACTTGCCTGAGGATATTACCCCCAAGTTCTTGAAGAATCTCACGGTATTGTCAAATGTTTGATCTAGCCGATATTTACTCGTTAATTCTGAAAGGAGAATCTGCATTTAACCAGTGTCATTTTCTTCATCTGCAGTCCATCGATACATACTTGCATGTAACAAGCCTCGGGAAGGTACAGAATAGTCACCTGTCAGTACTTTCAGCTGGTTTTCAGTTTGATGATCATATAGGATCGGGTTTCTTATAATTCAGGGAGAAGAAACATACTCGCCTTGCTTGTGGAATGGCATCAAGAGACCATGCTACTTGTTTGGAAGGAAATTCCACCCGAAAACGCTCGACAAACTGTTGGATCTCTTCGCCAATTACACAAGCATCGCTTAGGGTTTACACTTTACATCATGTGTTTGAGATATTTCCCGATATGAATTCTTTTGACCGAGATGCAGTTACCCCAAATCCCGGGTGAATTCAGTTACCTTGAGGAGTGTTCAGAGCCCTTTCAGAGCTGCATACTGCAGAAAGTCTCTCTCTCGACCAGAAACTTACTTTCAGACAAGACAAGTGACTCAGAGGCTATACAAAGGCTTTTCATATGTCGTGTGTGCTTCACATTTGCTTTTGGGATGTAGGGGTTTTTAACGATATTAACTGCTATAATGGCCATTTCTTTTCTCATATTTTTCATTTGCTCTCATCATCAGTGTTAGAGAATTTCCATGTGCCTTCATTTTTTTTTACAGACTATATTTTTTTTTTGTAATTGAAATCATTCAATACCATCATTAATATTGGATCAATAAATAGGGAACCTAATTGGTAATTTAAGATTAAAATCAGAGATATGCAAATACCTTTATGTTAAGTTACTATTTTTTTTATGAAATAATATAATTTAAATTCCTAATCTTTCTAGCAAGACAACATTTTTTCATCTGTCTGCATCAAATGTGTCATTTCTTACCTGTTACAAATTTTAGGATATTATTATCACAAGTTTCCATTACATTGTTTTTTTTTTCATTTTGAAATCGCATATTTGAGTCATAAATAGGATTTGGTTACAAGAGTTGGGAGCAATTGTCAATTCCTTTTTTGGGTTTTTTCTTTTTGTGATTTTATTCGATTTTGTTGTTAAGAATTATATCGTCCGTCTTTGAATGGTATATATGCGATGATACTAACTTTTTTCTCCTCAATAGTTATAATAGCTTTCGAAATCCTTCGTGGTCTAATAGACAATAATAGTGAAATAGTTTATTAATCATATTCAGTTTGATTTGAAATAAATTGGACTAATTACAACATATTGACAACATAAGAAAACACTTACACATACATTAAAAAAAATAGTAATATATTTATTCAATATTCAACTCAATAATTTTTAAAAATATGTTTATTAAAGAAAAATATAGTTAATGTATTTATAATTAAGTTAAAACCCATAAATTAAACAAAATTAAATGTTTTTATATAATTGTATAAAGATCGAGAATCATCTGATTTTTCAGAGGTTTTAATTTTAAAATTTTAATTTTTTAAATATTTTATGTTGATAAAAAGTATAAACCTTTTATAGAAAATTAATTTATAAACCATAGAAAAAGAAAGACAACAAAAATACGAAAATCAATACTGAAAATGGGAAAAAGCTATTAAAGAAAGAAGATTAGTACTTTTCCGTTTAGAGATAATTTGATTTTTTTATTGTGAAAGAATAAAAATATTTGAATAAAATAAATAAGTAGCCTATTAGTTTACTAATTAGATTAGAATTAGTCACAGATGATAAATTATCAATTAGATTATAGTTAGAAATATATTATAAGTTTCATTAAGAAAATGAAAAGTGAACTAGGATTCCACCTTGATAAATTGTGTCAACATATACTTAATTTGAACTTTAGTGCTTAGCACTATAAATTACTACTCTCATTCTTCCCTCATTTTATATTTTCATATTTACATCTAAAAAAAATCAAATGACGAAACTCTTTACAATCTTCATCATCTTTGTTATCCTCGTACTATTTTCAGATTAGATCTGATTTGATTTAATGCATTCATAAATAAAACAATGCTTTTATATATATATATATAAATATATAATTATCCTTAATGTTATACAATTCGATGATTTATACTAGAAATCGTAGTATGGAGAAGTAGAAAGGTTTTTTTTCAAACTATATAGATATATTCTTATATCTCATTATAACTTTTATGTATGTATATATATCTATATATATTCCACTTGCATTGCATCGCATCGAATGTTCTGATAATTTTGTGTATCCTACAATTTTTTTCTTTCAAAAATATCCCTAGTAACAACGGTTGGAATATTCAGATTTATATTCGGAAAATACGAGAATCTTATTCTAAGATTGTATTCAAATTCAATATTTATAGATATTCGAAATATGAATATCCGAGATAATAATTAGATATTTGAAATAATAGTATCTATCAATGGTGGATCTAGAGAAAATGATGAAATGGAGCAATAATTTTATAAATGTGATTTTATCTAGACAAATTTTATTTCAATAGGGCATTTAACATTTTTATCTATAATTTTATAAAATTTACAATTAAAGTTATATATTTTTTAATTAATTACGGGGGTTGTGACCCACATCCTATAAGGTGAGACTGGTGGGCTGGGTCTGCTACGGGCCAGTATCCACGTTTATTTAATAATAAATAACGATTTTTATATAGAAACTAAAATTAAAAAAAAATTAAAGTGTGATTTTACAAAGAGAATACATGAAAGAGGGAGCTAGCGAGATACAGGAAAATGAGTGTAGTGGCATGAAGACAAATTGAAAAATGTAGAATTTTTAAACCTAAAATAATGATTTTTGTTTAAAAAATTATAAATATTTAGGATATAATTGTTTATAACAAAAGTATTCAGATATCCAACAATACTCCTTTTTGAAATCACGTTAACCGGATATGAGATTCGGAATCTAGATTTTTGTGGATATTCGATTTTACAAAAATTTTGTCAAGCCCTATTAGATAAGTACCAATTTAGTTGACACATATTCAATATTTTAATACACATATATATAAAAAACAAATCGACAACTATGAACATGATGATGATGATGACGTGGAAAAAAATGAAGGTGGGACCAAGGTGGTAAGGAGCCGTGAAGGTGCGGTAGCGGCAGGAAGGCGGTGAGGGAGACATCGTCGCAGTGCGTGGTAGGGCTCGGCGGCTGCTCCACCGACTGTTCCGACTATTGCTGCAACATCAAGTGTTTAATGGCACACCCCAACGGTCGCGGTTACTGTGATAACATCGGTTCCATCTATCTCTATAACTGCGCTTATGATTGCTGATTCATCATTATGATGTGATGATGGTGATCAATCATGATGTCATTCCCAATCTATATCGATATAGTACAATGGACCATAAATGTGGGATTTATCTCGATTTCATACCAATAATTGAAATGTGAAAATTTTCATACAGCATTTTCGGAATTTAAAAGTTTGTATCCATGTCATCATGATGACCATGATGATGCCATTCGGAATCTATTTCCATATGGCCCAATGTTGCATGTACGAGGGCCTTATTTCAATGAATGGAATTATGGAATATAATTTTTTTTCACACTCTTTCAAGATTTTAATATTGCATCAATATCATGATGTTCATGATGATAATGCCATTCATTATGGTCCAATGGAATATACGTGGGCTGTCTCGGCCCTGTTATTTTCGGCCCATATCAATAATTTGAGATATATATTTTTTCTCTCTATCTGCTTGTTTTAATGTTATCTTTCAAAATTGAAAATTTTAATTTTGTATGGATATCATGATGATTGCGATATTTGATGATGCCATGGAACATATATGTGGGCTTTATTTTGGGCCTGTTACTTTGGGCCCAGGTCAATAATTTGAAATAAAAAAATTTCTACAACCGTCTGAGCAAAATCAGGTCATTCAATGCCATAATTAATATTGGGTCAATAAATAGGGAAACCTAATTGGTAATGTAAGATTAAATTTACAGAGATGCAAATACCTTTATGTTAAGTTATTATTTTTTATTACATAATATAATCTAAACTTTTACCCTATCAGTTCTAGCAAGACAACAGTTTTTCATCTGTCTGCATCAAATGTATCATTTCTTACGCGTTACAAATTTTAGAATATTATTATTACAATTATCCATTACAATGTTTTTTTCCATTTTTATATCTTATATTTGAGTCTTTAAATAGGATTTGGTTACAATAATTGGGAACAGTTATCAATTCCCTTTTTAGATTTTTTCTCCTTGCGATTTTGTTCGATTAATTGTTAAGAGTTGTATCACCCGTTTTTGAATGATATATATACGATAATATTGACTTTTGTTCTTCAATCATTATAATAGATTTTAAAATCGGTAGTCAATAAGAGTGAAATAGTTTATTAATCATATTCCGTTTGATTTGAAATAAATTGGACTAGTTACACCATATTGGCAACATAAGAAAACACTTACATCTACATAAAAAAAAATAGTAATATATTTATTCAATATTCAACTAAGTTATATTTTAAAAAATATATTTATCAAAGAAAAAATATAGTTAATATATTTAAAACTAAGTCAAACCCCATAAATTAAACAAAATTAAATATTTTTATATAATTTTATAATTCTTGAGAATCATCTGAATTTTCAGAGATGTTAATTTTTAAAATTTTAATTTTTTTAAAATATTTTATTTTATGTTGGTAAAAAAATATAAACCTTTTATAGAAAAATTAATTTATAAACCATAAAAAAAGAAGGACAACGAAAAAACGTAAGTTAATACTGGAAATGGAAGAGAAAAAAAGCTATTAAAGAAAAAAAGATTAGTAATTTTCCCTTTAGAGATAATTTGATTTTTAATTATAAAAGAATAAATAAATTTAAATAAAACAAATAAATAATCTATTAATTTCTTAATTAGATTAAAATTAGACACATATGATAAATTATCAATTAGATTATAGTTAGAAATATATGATAAGTTTTATTAATAAAAGGAAAAGTGAACTCGGATTCCAGCCTAATAAATTGTGTAAATATATATTTAATTTGAATATTGCACTATAAATTACTACTCTCATTTTGACATCTCCTTCACATCCATCTATCCCTCATTTTATATTTTCATATTTACATCGAAAAAGAAAAGATAAATCAAATGGCAAAATTCTCTGCAATCTTCTTCCTCTTTGTTGTTCTCGTACTATTTTCAGGTTAGATCTGATTTGATTTAATATATTTATAAATAAAATAATATATTACATATATATATATAATTTATTTTTTATACAATTCGATGATTTATACTAGAAATCATAGTATAAATAATTATAACTTTTATGTGTGTATATATGTATATTCCACTTGCATTGCATCGCATAAATGCCCCAAGAATCTTGTGTATTCTATAATTTTTTTTTTCTTTTAAAAACTATTATTGTTCAGACTATTCAGATATATATTCGAAAAAGTATGAGTATCTCATTTAGAGATTATATTCAAATTCAATATTTATAAATATTTGGATTACGAATATCAGAGATAATAATAGGGTATTCGAGATAATAGTATCCACGATCATTTAATAAAAAAAATAATGACGTTTATATACAATCTAAAAAAAATTAAAGTGGGATTTTCGGAAAATTTCCCGATTGGATAAGTACCAATTTTATTTATTTATTTTTTGGTAAAAAGATAATTACCAATTTAGTTGACACATATTCCATATTGTAACATACACATGTACATATATATATACTATAAAAAACAAACCGACAACTATGAATGTGACGTGTATGATGATGATGACGTGTGAAAAAATGAAGGTGGAGCCAAAGTGGTAAGGGGCCGTGAAGGTGCAGTGGCGGCAGCAGAAGAGAAGGCGGTGAGGGAGACATCGTCGAAGTGCGTGATAGGGCTCGGTGGCTGCTCCGCCGACTGTTCCGACAATTGCTGTAACACCAAGTGTTTAACGGCATACCCTAACGGTCGCGGTTACTGCGATAACATCGGTTCCAACTATCTCTGTAACTGTGCTTACGATTGCTGATTCATCATCATCATCATGTGATGTGATGATGGTGAGCAATCATGATGTCATTCCCAACTATATCCATATGGTAGAATAGATCATAAATGTGGGATTTATCTCGATTTCATACCAATAAGTGAAATGTGAAATTTTTCATACAGCATTTTCGGAATCTAAAGTTTGTTTCCATGTCATCATGATGCCATTCGGAATCTATTTCCATATGGTCCAATGTTGCATATATGTGGGCTTTATTTTGGGTTCATTTCAATGAATGAAATTTTCAAGATTTTAACTTTGTATCAATATCATGATGTTCATGATATTGATGCCATTCAATATGGTCCAATGGAATATACGTGGGCTTTATCTCGGGCCTATAATTTTTTGTCCATGTTACAAATTTTAGGATATTATTATCATAAGTTTCCATTACATTGTTTTTTTTTTTTCCATTTTGAAATCCCATATTTGAGTCATAAATAGGATTTGGTTGCAACAATTGGGAGCAATTGTCAATTCTCTTCTTGGGTTTTTTCTTTTTGTGATTTTGTTTGATTAATTATTAAGAGTTGTATTAATCCCCCCTCAATCGTTATAATAGATTTTAAAATCCGTCGTAGTCTGGTAGATAATCACAGTGAAGTAGTTTATTAATTATATTCAGTTTGATTTAAAATAAATTGGACTAATTACAACATATTGAAAACATAAGAAAACACTTACATATACATAAAAAGTAGTAATATATTTATTCAATATTCAACTCAATGATTTTAAAAAATATGTTTATTAAAGAAAAATATAGTTAATATATTTATAATTAAGTTAAAACCTATAAATTAAACAAAATTAAATCTTTTTATATAATTTATAAAGATCGAGAATCATCTGATTTTTCAGAGGTTTTAATTTTAAAGTTTTAAATTTTTTTAATATTTTATATTGGTAAAAAGTATAAACCTTTTATAGAAAATTAATTTATAAACAATAAAAAAAGAAAGACAACCAAAACACGAAATTCAATATTGAAAATGGGAAAAGCTGAAGATTAGTACTTTTCCATTTAGAGATAATTTGATTTTTAATTGTGAAAGAATAAAAATATTTGAATAAAATAAAGGAAAAAACCCTAAAAATTAATGAACTTGTAATTTGGAGTAATATTAATTCTTAAACTTGTAGAGGTACTTATTAATTCCTACACTTGCAAAATTGAACACGTTAAATCCTGAACTTGTTAATCAGTTTTATAATCGTCCATATCGTTATTTGATAAAAAAAACGAATTGACCGATCCGACATGGCGTGTAACGTGGCGGTAATTTTCTGAGTTGGCTCGCCACGTCACGCGCCACGTCGGATCGGTCAACTCGTTTTTTGACCAAATAACGCTGTGGACGATTATGGAACCGTTTAACAAGTTCAGGATTTAACGTGTTCAATTTTGTAAGTTTGGCAATTAATAGGCACACTTACAAGTTTAGGAATTAATATTACTCCAAAATACAAGTTCAAAAATTTTTAGGATTTTTTTTCTAAAAAAATAAAAAGATAAGATAACGAATTACAAGAAGAGGAGTAGCCTAAGTAAGTAGTATTGCTACTGTGAACTGACAAATCATGACATAGCATGAATCATGTAAAAATATACACACAAATATATATATATATATAACGACTTTAGTTATATAATTTTAGGACCAGATGTTTAGATCTTTTACAATAATTTTGAAATAGAGGAAACATAAACTTTTTTTAAGTTATAAAAAACATGCAATATCATACCAGTACATTTTGTTATAATAACAACTATATTTTGTTATAGAGAAAATAATCTAATAGTGATAGTTTTTCTATTAAATATTCAAAATCTTAATATGATTATGAATTGTTTTAGAAAAAAATACATTAAAAAGGATATTTGAAAACAATACATTTAATTTAGAAATATCCTTTTTAATATAATTTTTTCTAAAACAATTCATAACCAATTTAGAAATTAAAAGATACTCAAACTTTATTCACAAAATCCCTAAAAATTTCTGAACTTATAATTTGGAGTAATATTAATTTTTAAACTTGTAGAGGTGCTTATTAATTCCTAAACTTGCAAAATTGAACACGTTAAATCCTAAACTTGTTAATCGGTTCCTTAATCGTCCATATCGTTATTTGATAAAAAAACGAATTGACCGATCCGACGTGGCGTGTGACGTGGCGGTAATTTTCTGAGTTGGCTCACCACGTCACGCGCCACGTCGGACCGGTCAACTCGTTTTTTGACTAAATAACGCTGTGGACAATTATGGAACCGTTTAACAAGTTCATGATTTAACGTGTTCAATTTTGTAAGTTTGCGAATTAATAGGCACATTTATAAGTTTAGGAATTAATATTACTCCAAAAGACAAGTTCGAAAATTTTTAAGATTTTTTCTCTAAAAAAATAAAAAGATAAGATAACGAGTTACAAGAAGAGGAGTAGCCTAAGTAAGTAGTATTGCTAATGTGAACTGACAAATCATGACATAGCCTAAATCATGTAAAAATATACACACAAATATACATATATATAGGGTAAAACCCCTAAAAAAACCTCCAATTTGCAAAAATATATACAAATAAACCTTCAACTTGAAAAACTGTTATTCAATCCTCGAACTTGTAACTTGTCACTGAATAAAACCTCGAACTTGCAAATTATTGCTCTAATAAACCTTTGATTGGTTTGACCACAATTTCAAACGATCGGAAATCCATGTATTGACGGATTACTGATGTCATTTTTTAAATTAAAATTGATAACGTGTATAAGATGACATCAGCAATCCGTCAATACGTGGATTTCTGATCGTTTGAAATTGTAGTCAAACCGTTCAAAGGTTTATTAGAGCAATAATTTGCAAGTTCGAGGTTTTATTCAGTGACAAGTTACAAGTTCGGGGATTGAATGACGGTTTTTCAAGTTGAATGTTTATTTGTATATATTTTTGCAAGTTGGAGGTTTTTTTAGGAGTTTTACCCATATATATATAACGACTTTAGTTATATAATTTTAGACCCAGATGTTTAGATCTTTTACAATAATTTCGAAATAGAGGAAACACGAACTTTTTTTAAGTTATAAAAAACATGCAATATCACACCAGTACATTTTGTTATAATAACAACTATATTTTGTTATAGAGAAAATAATCGAATAGTGGTAGTTTTTCTATTAAATATTCAAAATCTAAATTGATTATGAATTGTTTTAGAAAAAAAATATATTAAAAAAGATATTTGAAAAAAAATACATTTAATTTAGAAATATCCTTTTTAATATAATTTTTTCTAAAACAATTCATAATCAATTTAGAAATTAAAAGATACTCATACTTTATTAACAAAAACCCTAAAAATTCATGAACTTGTATTTTGGACTAATATTAATTTCTAAACTTGTAGATGTGCCTATTAATTCCCAAACTTACAAAATTGAACACGTTAAATCCTGAACTTGTTAAACGGTTCCATAATCGTCCATAGCAATATTTGGTCAAAAAAATAAGTTGACCGATCAGACGTGGCGAGCCGACTCAGAAAATTACCGCCATGTCACCTGCCACGTCGGATCGGTCAATTCGTTTTTTTGACCAAATAACGCTATGGACGATTGTGTTTCGTTTAACAAGTTCAGGATTTAACATGTTTAATTTTGCAAGTTTGAGAATTAATATGCACCTCTACAAGTTTAGGAATTAATATTATTCCAAATTACAAGTTCGAGATTTTTTAGGATTTTTTTCCTAAAATAAATAAGTAGCCTATTAATTTATTAATTAGATTTGAATTAGATACATATGATAAATTATCAATTTGATTATAGTTAGAAATATATGATAAGTTTCATTAAGAAAAGAAAAAGTGAACTAGAATTCCACCCGAGTCAATATATACTTAATTTGAACTTTAGTGTTTGCACTATAAATTACTACTCTCATTTTTTCCTCATTTTATATTTTCATATTTACATCTAAAAAAAAAATCAAATGACGAAACTCTCTACAATCTTCATCCTACAATCTTCATCCTGTTTGCTATCCTCGTGCTATTTTCAGGTTAGATCTGATTTGATTTAATGTATTCATAAATAAAACAATGCTTAGAAAGGTTTTTTTCAAACTATATAGATATATTTTCATATCTCATTATAACTTTTATGTATGTATATATATCTATATATATTCCACTAGAATTGCATCGCATCGAATGTCCTGATAATCTTATGTATCCTACAATATTTTTTCTTTCAAAAATATCCCTAGTAACAATGGTTGGAATATTCACATTTATATTCGAAAAATAAGAGTATCTTATTTTAAGATTGTATTCAAATTCAATATTTATAGATATTCGAAATATGAATATCCGAGATAATAATCAGATATTTGAAATAATAGTATCTATCAATAGCGGATCCAAAGAAAATGATGAAATGGAGCAATAATTTTATATATGTGATTTTATCTTGACAAATTTTATTTCAATAGGGCATTTAACATTTTTATCTATAATTTTATAAAATTTATAAATAAAGTTAGATATTTTTTTAATTAATTACGGGGTTGTGACCCACATCCTATAAGGTGGGACTGGGTTGGGTCTGCTACGGGCCAGTATCCACGTTTATTTAATAATAAATAATGATTTTTATATAGAAACTAAAATAAAATAAAAAATTAAAGTGTGATTTTACAAAGAGAATACATGAAAGAGGGAGCTAGCGAGAGACAGAAAAATGAGTGTAGTGGCATGAAGACAAATTGAAAAATGTAGAATTTTTAAACCTAAAATAATGATTTTTGTTTAAAAAATTATAAATATTTAGGATATAATTGTTTATAACAAAAGTATTCAGATATCCAACAATACTCCTTTTTGAAATCACGTTAACCGGATATAAGATTCGGAATCTAGATTTTTGTGGATATTCGATTTTACAAAAAATTTGTCAAGCCCTATTAGATAAGTACCAATTTAGTTGACACATATTCAATATTTTAACACGCATATATATAAAAAACAAATCGACAACTATGAACATGACGTATATGATGATGATGATGACGTGGAAAAAAATGAAGGTGAGACCAAGGTGGTAAGGAGCCGTGAAGGTGCGGTGGCGGCAGGAAGGCGGTGAGGGAGACATCGTCGCAGTGCGTGGTAGGGCTCGACGGCTGCTCCACCGACTGTTCCGACTATTGCTGCAACATCAAGTGTTTAATGGCACACTCCAACGGTCGCGGTTACTGCGATAACATCGGTTCCATCTATCTCTATAACTGCGCTTATGATTGCTGATTCATCATCATCATCATGGTGATCAATCATGATGCCATTCCTAACCTATATCTATATGGTAGAATAGACCATAAATGTGAGATTTAGTTCGATTTCATGCCAATAATTGAAATCTGAAAATTTTCATATAGCATTTTCGGAATTTAAAAATTTGTATCCATGTCATCATGATGATCATGGCGACTGCCATTCGGAATCTATTTCCATATGGCCCAATGTTGCATGTACGAGGGCCTTATTTCAATGAATGGAATTATGGAATATAATTTTTTTTCACGCTCTTTCAAGATTTTAATATTGCATCAATATCATGATGTTCATGATGATGATGCCATTCAATATGGTCCAATGGAATATACGTGGGCTGTCTCGGCCCTGTTATTTTCGGCCCATGTCAATAATTTGGGATATATATTTTTTTCTCTCTATCTGCTTGTTTTAATGTTATCTTTCACAATTGAAAATTTCATTTTGTATCGATGTCATGATGATTGTGATATTTGATGATGCAATGGAACATATATGTGGGCTTTATTTTGGGCCTGTTGCTTTGGGCCCAGGTCAATAATTTGAAATAAAAAAATTTCTACAACCGTCTGAGCAAAATCAGGAAATTCAATGCCATAACTAATATTGGGTCAATAAATAGGGAAACCTAATTGGTAATTTAAGATTAAATTTACAGAGATGCAAATACCTTTATGTTATGGTATTCTTTTTTATTAGATAATATAATCTAAACTCTTACCCTATCAGTTCTACCAAGACATCAGTTTTTCATCTGTCTACATCAAATGTATCATTTCTTACATGTTACAAATTTTAGAATATTATTGTCACAAGTATCCATTACAATGTTTTTTTTTTCATTTTTATATCTTATATTTGAGTCTTTAAATAGGATTTGGTTACAACAGATGAGGGCAGTTGTCAATTCCTTTTTTAGGTTTTTTCTCCTTGTAATGTTGTTCGATTAATTGTTAAAGGTTGTATCACCCGTTTTTGAATGATATATATACGATGATATTGATTTTTTTCCTCAATCATTATAATAGATTTTAAAATCCGTCGTCTGGTAGTCAATAAGAGTGAAATAGTTTATTAATCATATTCAGTTTGATTTGAAATAAATTGGACTAATTACACCATATTGACAACATAAGAAAATACTTACATCTATATATAAAATAATAATATATTTATTCAATATACAACTAAGTCATATTTTAAAAAATATATTTATTAAAGAAAAAATATAGTTAATATATTTAAAATTAAGTTAAACCCCATAAATTAAACAAAATTAAATGTTTTTATATAATTTTATAATGATTGAGAATCATCTGAATTTTCAGAGGTTTTAATTTTTAAAATTTTAAAATTTTTTAAAAATATTTTATTTTATGTTGGTAAAAAAGCATAAAACTTTTATAGAAAAATTAATTTATAAACCATACAAAAGGAAGGACAACGAAAAAATGTAAGTTAATGCTGAAAATGGAAGAGAAAAAAAGCTACTAAAGAAAATAAGATTAGTAATTTTCCGTTTAGAGATAATTTGATTTTTAATTATAAAGAATAAAAAATTTTAAACAAAACAAACAAATACTCTATTAATTTACTAATTAGACTAGAATTAGACACATATGATAAATTATCAATTAGATTATAGTAAAAAATATATGATAAGTTTTATTAATAAAAGGAAAAGTGAATTCGGATTCCAGCCTAATAAATTATATAAGTATATATTTAATTTGAACCTTGCACTATAAATACCTACTCTCATTTTGACGCCTCCTTCACATTCATCCATCCCTCATTTTATATTTTCATATTTACATCGAAAAAGAAAAGATAAATCAAATGGCGAAATTCTCTACAATCTTCCTCTTCTTTGTTGTCCTCGTGCTATTTTCAGGTTAGATCTGATTTGATTTAATATGTTTATAAATAAAATAATGTATTACGTATATATATAATTATTTTTTATACAATTCGATGATTTATATTAGAAATCATAGTATAAAAAATTATAACTTTTATGTGTGTGTATATATGTATATTCTACTTGCATAGCATCGCATAAATGCCCTAACAATCTTGTGTATTCTATAATTTTTTCCTTTTAAAAACTATTTAGGGTCAGAGTATTCAGATATATATTCGAAAAAATATGAATATCTCATTTAGATATTGTATTCAAATTCAATATTTATAGACATTGGGATTGCGAATATCGGAGATAATAATAGGGTATTCGAGATAATAGTATCCACTTTCATTTAATAAAAAAATAACGATGTTTATATAGAATCTAAAATAAAAAAAAATTAAAGTATGATTTTCGGAAAATTTCCCTATTAGATAAGTACCAATTTTATTTTATTTTTTGGTAAAAAAAGATAAGTACCAATTTAGTTGACACATATTCCATATTGTATACACATGTACGTATATATATATACACTATAAAAACAAATCGACAACTATGAATGTGACGTGTATGATGATGATGACGTGGGAAAAAATGAAGGTGGGGCCAAGGTGGTAAGGGGCCGTGAAGTTGCAGTGGCGGCAGGAGAAGAGAAGGCGGTGAGGGAGACATCGTCGAAGTGCGTGACAGGGCTCGGTGGCTGCTCCGCCGACTGTTCCGACAAGTGTTTAATTGCATACCCCAACGGTCGCGGTTACTGCGATAACATCGGTTCCATCTATCTCTGTTACTGTTCTTACGATTGCTGATTCATCATCATCGTGATGTGATGATGCTGAGAAATCATGATGTCATTCCCAACCTATATCCATATGGTAGAATAGACCATAAATGTAGGATTTATCTCGATTTCATACCAATAAGTGAAATGTGAAATTTTTCATACAGCATTTTCGGAATCTAAAGTTTGTTTCCATGTCATCATGATGCCATTCGGAATCTATTTCCATATGGTCCAATGTTGCATATATGTGGGCTTTATTTTGGGTTCATTTCAATGAATGAAATTTTCAAGATTTTAACTTTGTATCAATATCATGATGTTCATGATATTGATGCCATTCAATATGGTCCAATGGAATATACGTGGGCTTTATCTCGGGCCTATAATTTTCGGCCCATGTCAATAATTTGGGATATAAATTTTTTCCCCCTCTCTGTTTTTTTTAATGCTCTCTTTTAAAATTGAAATTTTGTATCAATGTCTCGACGATCGTGTTATTTGAAATTGATGATACCATGGAACATATATATGGGCTTTATTTTGGGCCCGTTACTTTGGGCCCAGGTCAATAATTTGATATATAAATTTTTCGACAGCTATTTTTTTCTTACTCTTTTTTTTTGATAAATCTATTTTTTTTTCTTACTCTTTCAAAATTTAAATGTTTGTACCATATATTATGTGTCGTATAAATATTTTCCAAACTAATCAAAGATAAGATATGGTACTTTTGAAATAAATCTCTCAATAAACGATATGGATACAAAATATATCCATATGTAAAACCGTTACTCTCAGATTTATTAGGATCTAAGGCAATATTAAATCATTTAGTTTTCTTACAAAAAAAAACTTAATAATCAAATTGCACGATTTAATTGCTTCAAAATGAACGGACATTAATTAGGTGTTGGTCTAACAAAATATAAATAAAAACACCATAAAAAGAAAGATTTGTTCTTTATCTCAATTGCAAGCATGATACATACATGAGAGAGAGACGCGGGATAATATTAAACGCATTTAATTAAAAAAATATACGTCTAAATAGAAATTATTATTATTAAAAATATATAATTTAGAACTAGTGTGATGCAATAATATTAATACAAGCCAACCAAATTTGGCCTCTCTCGCCTATAAATATGTTGGCATCAGACGGAGCGAATTGCAGATTCAGAGCGCGTCTCCACTGTCCCCAACGTTAGTGTTCATTCAATCTGGGCCGTCGGATCCCTCACTGGCCCCAAATCCAACGGTCCAAATCCAATCTGACCGCTTCTCTCTCACCCACCAGAAGTTCCGTCAAAAGCTCCGTGAAATCGCCGAATTCGAAGAAGAGAGAGAAACAAAAGACCAGATCTCCGATCTCCGCCTCCGTCGCCGTCGGTTTCCGCCGATAAAGCCGCCGTGTCGAAGTATTTTCTCCTCCCCTATTTTCCTCGCCGGAGCAGTATTTCCGTCGCCGAGGCGTCTTTGGCCATTCCTCGTGTTCGTCGATCCGGGAAAACCCTAGCGGTTGCGACCGATTTCGCCACTGGTTCGTTAGCTCGATCTGGATCTTTAATTTTTTTTTCTTCCTTCGTTTTGTATCCGTTTGAAGGCGATGCGTGCTCGGCTATATTGAGTTTACCTATGGTCTTTTGTCGCCGGTTCGATGATTAATGTGATTTATGTTTGTATTTGTTGGGTTGATCACTATTCTTAGCTCTCACCTTGCTTTTATTTTTGGAACGTTCGTCAATTTCTTGTTTCTCTTTGGAGCCGTGGATTGTTACGAATTTTTTTTTTAAGACTAGTACATGATTCTGATTACTCAATTTTTGCTGCGTGGAATCTCTGATGGTCTTTTTTTTGCGTTAGCAATACCTGTTAGTACCGGAAATTTAGTGTGTTCCCAAAAAATGACAGAAAGGCAGGAGGAAAATCTGGCCTGAGGCTTGACTGTGGATTAGCCGAGGTGAATTAAGATATCGTCATCCTTATTCTCGTTAATTAAGTGCAAGTGCTTGTGTTCATTTGCTGTGAAATCGAGGAATAAAGTTGGATGTTGCATCCGTTTGGGCTTTTGAGTGAGTTGCTTATTTTACTACTCATATTTCCTTGTATCACATTCTATATGGTGGTGTATTCATTAATTGTGGTTTCTGTTGCGTTTATCATTCTTTTGCAGAAGCTGCTGTCTTCCAGAGGGAAAACATCTTTTGATTCCTTTTCCTCTGGCATCTTATGTGCGTTTTCTCTCAGAAGAAAGACAACGTACCACTTGCATTTTCTTGGAATCATTCTCCACTGTTTATGACTATACCCAAGAGATGGGTTCTCGAGGAAAACTGCTATTTGATCTTAATGAACTTCCTGCAGAAGATGATGATGGGTATGAGCATGAAACTTGCAGTCAACCTCAAAAGGTTATCCCATCTGCAAACCCCAATATTTCTGGTTTGCGTGCAACACCTGCCAGTTCCCAAGATATTGTAAACAATTGTGCATTCTCACATTCATCAACAATTTCTGGTTTTCAGCCTTTTCTCCGCCCTCCTCAACTTCTAGATATGTCAGTCGAACAACAGAAGGAAGAAGATACATATACTTTCAAGCCTGCAGTATCATTGTCATCATCAACGCCAGACACATTTAAGGAATCAAAAGTTGCAGCATCAATAGTTCCTAGTTCTAATGATGTTGAAATTTCTGAGAGAGAAGAAGGGGAATTGACTGAATCTGCGTTTCCTGCTAATGGAAATGTGCAGGATAACTCTGATTACAAGGGTTCAGGGTCACGAGAGCAGGAGATGCATGAAACTGGCGCCTCTTCTGATGATTCTAAAGTTATAGAAAAAGATAATGCCATTGTAGGATTAGATCATGATCAGAACTCTAGTCTTCAAAAGAAAAACACCAACGATATTTCAGAAGGCAGTGCTAAAGGCGGTGTTGATGGTCCACAAGAACATGGTATGCCTGTGAAGCAGAGAGAAATCAGAGGAGTTGAAGCGAGTCATGCATTTAAGTGTGCAAACACCACAGTCAAAAGGAAGATGGATCAACATAAAGAGGCAATGTTGGGGAAGAAACGCAATAGGCAGACCATGTTTCTCAAATTGGAAGATGTCAAGCAAGCTGGGCCTATTAAGACATCAACGCCTAGAAGACAGAATTTTCCCCAGCCTGTCATCACGCGTACGGTCAAAGAAGCCCGTACAGGTCCTCCTGCTGAGCATGGCAGAGAAAATCAAAGTCATGTCTTAAATAGGGATCAAAAACCGATTGATGCACCCTCGAATGGAGGTCTTCATGAATCATCTGAACTGAAATCCGAATGTAACGGTGAATCATATCCGGGATTACTTTGTAGACCTAGGAGGCTGAACGGGGATGCAAGAGCTTCTGCTGATGTGACCGAGACATCTGTGTTGAGGCAGGGTCCATGGAAGCAGCCAGCAGATTCAAGGCAGCCCAAGATTGGTCAGTCATCTAATAGACAAGTCCCCTTAAGTAGCCAAAGTTCTATAGACCCAAAATTGGGGAACAAAAAGGTTGTTCCTTCCAAAAAGCCAGCCACAACTAGTGCCCAATATCAGGACACGTCAGTGGAGCGTCTTATACGGGAGGTCACCAATGAAAAGTTCTGGCATCATCCAGGTACATTCTAATCTTAAACATCAATCTGCTTGAGTGGCCCGTCCTTTCTAATAAGTTATCCGATCTCGACTTAAGGTAGGGACTTTATGCCCATAAAAGATTTACAGCCTCCATAATTTTGCATGCCAGTTCCCTGTGTCCTGCAATCATGATTCATGACTCAAATGAGAATCGTACTGGCCAAAGGACATGGAAGGTGACGACAAATATACACATACTTGTAGAAGTAGATGAAACAATCCTTATTATTTATGTTAGTTTTGTGATCTACTTGATCTTGTTTCATCCAATGCTTTTCTTTAGTAGAAGAAGCTCTCGCCTGTTACATTGTAATTAGCAGTTTATAAAAATGTCCTAGGTTTTTGTTTGATGGTCTCTTACTAGTTTTTCCATCGTTGCTGTTGCTATCCTGTTGAGACATGGAACACATGGGAAACTTAAGAGCTTATGTTTTTAGTTGTGCAACTTGTTTGACTTTTGTTATGCCTGATTCCTGGTTGATCGGAATCAGTTACCAGACCTGAATTTCAGGCTGGCTTTTGGTGTTTTGATCTTCTCATTGAGGTGGGTTTTTTCAAATATAATAAAAAATAAGCCTATTGTATTCTTTGTCTAAAAGATGGTTGGCCTTTTAATGGCAATGTTAGGTAATGCATTAGCTTTAGGGTTGACATGTCTTTAGCCTTTAATGTAGACAGCTTGCACACATTGTATATGAATGCGGGGTGATTCACTTGACATTTAGTATGGCTAGTGGTATCCCGAGTATTTCATCTTCTCTACTTTTTTGTTTCTCCTATGGTTTATTCCTGTGGTCTTGCTAGCCTACGTTTTAGTTGTTACATCTAGTGTTTTATAACTTTTTTCTCTCCTGAATCAGAGGATACCGAGCTTCAATGTGTTCCTGGACTGTTTGAATCTGTGGATGAGTATGTCAGAGTTTTTGAACCTTTACTTTTTGAGGAA
>NW_010971389.1:2359949-2379796 GCF_000463585.1 Tarenaya hassleriana | reverse complement strand
ATGCCGAGCTCAACTTTACAGCACATGGGAAGAAATGACTGAAGCCAATGTATATGTGAAGGTCCGAATAAAGTTTGTAGAAAGAAGAGAGAGAGGTAATTTGCTTTGTGACCTTATTCACATTAGTGATCATGCATGATACATCCCTTTACGAAGTAACAATTACTAGGTTTATTTTTCTGTTCATTGTTTTTAGAAAATTTTCTTGTGCTCTTGTCTCAATGGTATTTTAATATGAGGGAATGGGATGTCCCCTTCAATAACTAGCTGATGACATGGAAGGTTTATGGTCTCTTAAGTTCATCTTGGATGTTTGTCTCTCCCGCATTTGCTTATCTCTTGTAGGTTATTTCTGCAGATACGGATCGTTTGCGTCTCTGTGAACTGAATTTCCAGCTTGTAAACTTTTATGTATGGACATCCCCATGAGTCCGCAAACTGTTCTGGATGTAATCTGACTGCTAACCTTTTTTTAATCTGTTTTAGGATGGTACGACGTAATACTTCTCCCAGTTAATGACTGTAAATGGTCTTTCAAGGAGGGGGATGTTGCAGTTCTCTCAAATCCTGTTCCAGAATCAGGTTTATTTCAAGCTCTTTGGTTGTTTGGTTATTGTTGTATCATTGGTGCTTCTCTGCCCTTGTGTAATTTTGTCTTGAACTTTTCTTTGTTTTTGGTTGATTTAAGATGAGGAGCGAGAGGGTGCTGGACGTGTAGCCGGTACAGTTAGGAGACATATACCAATTGATACCCGTGATCCTCCTGGTGCAATTCTTCATTTCTATGTTGGAGACTCTTATGATAGTAACAGGTAGGCTCATCTGTCTTATGTTTTCCTCCGGTTACTAATACCATATCTCAGTGTTTGCTCCTTTTTCTGACTTTTAGTAACTCTTTTAAACTCAAAGCAAGTAGTTTCCAACTTTTCGTCTCTTCAACTGGTAATTTTCTTTTTCACCAGGATTGATGATCATCATATTTTGCGGAAGCTTAAACCTAAAGAGATCTGGCATTTGACGGTGCTGGGTTCGCTTGCAACGACGCAGAGAGAATATGTTGCGCTGCATGCATTTTCTCGTCTTAACCCACAGGTTTTGTTTTGTAATGGAAAAATTGATTATTTTCTTATAAAATATCTGTCAGAAGCTTTAGTTATGCTGACGATGTTGCAATTTTATCTCTGGCAGATGCAAAATGCAATTCTCAGGCCCAGCCCGGAGCAGTTTCCTAATTACGAGGAGCAAACCCCTGCAATGCCTGATTGTTTCACGCCGAACTTTGTTGATCATTTGCACCGGAGCTTTAATACTCCCCAGCTTGCAGCAATCCACTGGGCTGCAATGCACACTGCAGCTGGTACTAGTAGTGGGATGAAGAGGCAAGATCCATGGCCGTTCACTCTTGTTCAGGGCCCTCCAGGGACAGGCAAGACGCACACTGTTTGGGGAATGTTGAATGTTATCCACTTGGTTCAGTATCAACACTACTACACTTCTTTGCTGAAGAAATTAGCTCCTGAGAGTTATAAACAAGTTAACGAGAGCAGCTCAGATAATGTTGCATCTGGATCAATCGATGAAGTCCTACAAAACATGGACCAGAATCTATTCCGCACTCTGCCAAAACTGTGCGCTAAACCGAGGATGCTTGTCTGTGCTCCTTCAAATGCTGCAACTGATGAGCTCCTCGCACGTGTCCTCGATCGTGGATTCATCGATGGAGAAATGAAGGTATATCGACCAGATGTAGCTCGAGTGGGTGTTGATTCTCAAACCCGAGCTGCTCAAGCAGTTTCTGTGGAGAGAAGAAGCGAGCTTCTACTAGCTAAGCCTCGTGAGGAGATTGTAGGACATATGCAATACCTAAGACAACGTGAGTCTGCGTTATCTGTACAGATAGCTGGGCTTAAGAGGGACCTGACTGCTGCAGCCTTTGCGACTCGATCTCAGGGATCTGTTGGAGTCGACCCCGACGTTCTTATGGCTAGGGACCAGAACAGAGATGCATTGCTACAGACCCTTGCTGCCGTGGTTGAGTCCAGAGATAAAGTCCTTGTGGAAATGTCTCGCCTTCTCATCGTGGAGGGAAAGTTTCGTGCTGGTAATAACTTCAATCTTGAGGAAGCCCGTGCGAATCTAGAGGCAAGTTTTGCTAACGAAGCCGAGATTGTTTTTACAACCGTATCAAGTAGTGGTCGTAAACTGTTCTCTCGTCTTACCCATGGATTCGATATGGTGGTCATCGACGAGGCTGCTCAGGCTAGTGAGGTCGGAGTTCTTCCTCCCCTTTCTCTTGGTGCTGCACGTTGTGTACTTGTTGGTGATCCTCAGCAGCTTCCTGCAACGGTCATCAGCAAGGCTGCTGGAACTCTTCTATACAGTAGAAGTCTCTTTGAAAGGTTCCAGCAAGCTGGATGCCCGACTTTGTTGTTAACTGTTCAATATAGGATGCATCCTCAAATCCGGGATTTTCCTTCGAGATACTTCTACCAAGGACGTCTTATGGACAGCGAAAGCGTTTCCAATGCTCCCGATGAGATTTACTACAAAGACCCTATACTTAGACCTTACCTTTTCTTCGATATCAGCCATGGACGGGAGTCGCACAGAGGTGGATCTGTATCTTATGAAAATGTTGACGAAGCTCGATTCTGTATCGGGTTGTATATGCATCTTCAGAAAACACTGAAGTCGATGGGTGCGGGGAAAGTTTCAGTTGGTATAATAACCCCGTATAAGCTGCAGCTGAAATGCCTGAGACAAGAATTTGGCAACGCATTGGGTCAAGAAGAGATGAAGGAGCTGTATATTAATACCGTAGACGCATTCCAAGGCCAAGAACGTGATGTCATAATCATGTCATGTGTACGTGCTTCTAGCCATGGTGTCGGTTTCGTTGCAGATATCCGCCGTATGAATGTTGCTCTTACCCGAGCGAGAAGGGCTCTATGGGTATGGTTTTTGCTATTTTTATTTCGGTAAAAAAAAGTGCCTTTTGTATTGCTAAATGTCCGGTTTCTCTGTGTTAGATCTAAAACTCTTATATCTGTCATGAACAGATTATGGGAAATGCAGCTGCTCTAGTAAAGTCAGAGGACTGGGGGGCATTGATCAACGATGCCAGGTCCAGAAGCTGTTTTATGGAGATGGATTCACTTCCCAAGGATTTCTCGATACCTAAAGGACAACCTAACTATAACCCGAAGGCGCCGAGAGGTTACCCATCAGGTGGGCCAAGAGCCAGATCATTGGATATGATGCATAATAATGAATCAAGGTCAGGGACACCATCAGAAGAAGATGAGAAGTTGGGCGGATCAACGTTTTCGAGAAATGCGAATTTCCGAAGGGAGAACTCATTGGATAAGTTTGATCAACCCGGAGGGGATAATAGATACCGAGATGGTTGGCAGCAACATGGGATGCACAAGAGGCAAAACTTTGGGCGGCCGTTGGGGAAACGAGATCAGTAATTCTTCAACTGCTTTTTTTTTTTACAAGAAACCGCAAAAAACGCGAAAGCTGCCAAAATCTACTGCATCAAGGGCAATGACCTCATCACGAGTTCTTTTTTAAAAGAAGGATGAGGGGACAGAGAAATCATGTCAACCCCGTTCTGCCTTGGAGGAGTATAGGGCAAAAGACAGTAGAAATCCGGGGCTCGTCTCTTGTGCGAGGGAAACGTGCTCAATCCTCGAGAGACCTCGGCTGCACGGGAAAAGGGGTCAGTCTTTGACACAAACTGGAGAAACTATCGCTATGCTTACTGAAGCATCAGCTTGCTTTCTTGACGGAACGGAACGGCGTGGATAGAGCAGATGCAACTGAAGAGATGATCATTCTCTCTTCCGTTTTTTGCCTTAGAAGGGAACAGGCACTGAAAGCAATATATAGAGGGGAAAGAAAAAAACAAAGCTTTTCAGAGAAGTCTGCGATACGCTTATATGATGATATCACACCACAGCCCAAAGAGCAGACTCAGCTTTGACTTGTACAGCACCATCACCCTCTGCTGAATTACAGAACCTACTTCTCCTTTTTAACATTTTCAATTTGTTCATGTTTATATTCTTTCTTTTTTTATAAATACAGTTATCAAATGAAGAATCATATTCTTTAATTATCGTGTTTGCTTATTATTTCTCCACAGGTTCATTAAGATCGTTTCCTTTATCTGGGCCTTCACACAAATAATCCCAGGGAAAGAAGGTACGTGTTTACAGCATTTGAAACAACCAAATCAGGAACCAAAGTTTGGATATTTCTTTTATCCTAATCTTTGCTTAAGAACAAAAGCAAGAGGGTGCCAAGTAAAGGAGCCAAACCATGAAACATGTCAGATTTGCCATCTAATTGAGGAAGGAAAAAAATGATATAATAATCCCCCATTTCCCCTTGACGAGGAAGCGAACGAGTGGAGTGGAGAACGAGATGATGATGATGATGAAGAAGAAGCCTCAAGGAATTCTGACTTTAGTTTCTCTTCTTCCATCCTCGTTGTTATGTGCAACACGTCTACCAGCTTCCAAGTAGGGTATTTGATCTAGAACATGGAAACACCATGACGTTGTTACCACATATATACATACATATGTACATACATGCAGACATACCCGCGACAAGGCATGAATTCATCTATCGATCCACAGAAGGAAACCCAGAAATCCCAAGCTGCAACCTGACATTGCCAAAAAGACCATCTCTTCCTAGACGAGGATCGATATTCATGAAGAACTGAACTTATAAAAAAAAAAAGACAAAAACACAAACTTTCCAGGCTAGGCAAGAGAACGAAACCTTAGTGAGGAACGACCACAACCAAACTATCTAATTCTCGGATAAACTGATGACCAATAACAGCTTGATGGCTATCAAATTCGTATCTGAAACACTTCAGATTTGGGGTTCCGACCTCTGTTCTAGACTATACAACGTCGACAAGATCAATATACACTAGAGAAATGCATCTATGTATCATCAGTCATGCACGAACACCTAATTCAAACAACCAAGCTCCCAATCGAATCGATTCGCTAACAAACCTACACGGATGAAAGAACAAAATCGAGAAGATTGAAGAAACCTGAATCGGGGAAGGGGTTGAAATGAAGGACAATTGGAAAGGAACATGGCCCAAGTAGCGTTTCCTAGCGACCAAAGTGAAGTCCTCCATTTTAGCTACTTTGTGAATGCTACTTCGAAATAATATTATCTTAAAATAAAAAATACGCCGTCCAAATGAAATGAAAGGTAGCGGATCTCATCAGCCCAAGATAGCTTTTAAAAAGTCTATGACATTGATTGAAATATGAGTTACGGGGGCCCACGAGGATACGAGCCAGAGGCCCAAAATAAATTAGGATGAATATTTTGGGTTTTAAAATTTTATTTCTGTTGTTTCGGAACTGGTTTTTACTTTTTTATTTATAATTTTTTTAAAATAAAAAGATTCTGGTTTTCATAATAAGTTATTTTCTATTTAAAAAAGGAAAAATATATTCTCTAGTCTTTTAAATGGACTCGGATTTAACTCACGATTAATTTGATTCCAACAGGATTCACTTAAAATTATAGAATTATATATTATTTCACTATATTTTGGGATAACAGGATTTCGACCCTACTTACGTAAGTATAAAAATATGAAAAGCTAGATTGTCTGCCACTAACCACCCCTCTTTTTCTTTGGAATTTAAATCCATATACTTATAAAACGAATTAATTTGGTCCGTTAATTTTTATTTTCATTATCATTATTATTCTTAATTAACACCACCAATTTTAACATTACCAAAAAAAATATGTTTCCCTTGAAGAATATCATTTTAAATTGTCGACCAAATTTTGTAGCAATGCGTTATTTTATAAATCTTTGTAAAATGTTTGGCGAAACTTTTTATTTTATAAATCTTTTGAAGGTATATAGAATATTTTATAATTTTATTTTAGGGTTTTGATTGTTAATAAAGAAATCCACCAATCAAGTTATATAAATAGAAAGGTCATTTCTTAGAAGGAAGATTCCCTTCGCTCTAAACGGCCCAAAGCCCCAACACCTTCGTCTTCCTTTATGTCCAATGCACCACCTTTCATCTCTCTCTCTCTCTCTCTCTAATCAATCAACAAACATAATAAAATAATTATTAAAAATTACAGTTGGATATACTGATATTTTAATTTCTAATTGTAATAATATTTAGGGATTTGTCACGACAATATTTGTTAAATATTGAAATTTAGGTGAAAAAAATCAGAACTTTTGAGAAATTCCACCTTTTCTCTTTCTCAATCTATAAAGCTATGGCTTCGACCATAAATATTCTTAGGAAAATGTTTATTATTATTATTATTATTATTGTTGTTGTTGTTGTTGTTAACTATTATTATTATTATTGAGTTGTTTTAATTTAATTGTTTACCGAAAACTATCTAGTTAATGAGTCTATTACCATTTCTAATTAACAATGTGAAAAACCTTAGAGAGGGAAAGGGAACAGAGAAGATTCAAGACACAGTCTTAAAAGTTAAAGGTTGTACCTTTTATTTTTTTCTTAATTCAAAACATATATATATATTTCCTTATTATATTAGGAAATGCTTAAAAATTTAAGCTTTTCAAGCAGATATTTTTCCAAAAATTTTCCCAAAAAAATTGGGAATGGACAGTTCATGCAATTAATTCCGGATTTAATTCCAGATTTGAGCGTTTATGGTTTTGTAGTTCTAAAACCTGAAAGCCGGACTGACGCAGTGGCACAAATGTAGAGAAGACACGACAAAGGTATCGTTTTCTTTTTCATTTCATCGGAATAAAAAGTTCAGTTTTTTTTTTCTGTTCTTGTCAAGCCCAAAACTTCTTGTATTCAGATAATTATAATATTATATATATATATATATATATATATCCTGCAAAATTCCAGATTCTTCAGAACCCAGAATTGGTAACGACATAATGAATAAGCGAAACCGATAAAGTTTTGGTTTTTCTGGAATATTTTTTCACTAGTGGTTCTTTGCATTCTTTTACGTCCGTATAATTGCAATGATTTTTTTTTGGTTAAGTAATCTAATTAGAATTTACAGTTCATGTGTTCTTGTGGGTTAGTGATAAGCACGCCTGGCTTCTCATCATTCCCTCCAACCCCCCTCTCTGTCTCTCTCTTTTGTTCCTTTGCTTTTTCTCTCTCTAAGGTTTCATTGTTACTCTGATTCTCTCTCTAAATAAAGCCTCAATTTTCTTGTTTATCTCCTCTTTCTATCACTTTTTTGTACTCTGCTTCTGTTCATCTTTGATTCTCCCTGAAAACTTTTTGGGTACAAGTTTGTAAATCCGTAATTCTCTCCATCAGATTGGATCTGGGTTCGAGCTGAACGTAGGTTTTCAACAGGTAAAGAGAGTGAAACGATTCGGCGTTTTATCGACATATTTTCTGCTTTATATGAAAATTGCAGTTCTGGGTTTGCTCGTTTTGCTTATTTTGAGATTTTGATTGATCTGGTTAGGGGTATATGGTTTCTAGAATTTGTCTTGATTTGTTGATCCGCTACAAATTTAGTTTAATTATTCATATTTACTTGTGCCATCAGTCCTTTGGCTTTGCCTTGGTTTTGGTGATATAATGATGCTGGGTCGGAAGTGTCCCCTGTTCCTTCACCGTGTTTCTCGGTTAGTCTGAGATCATTCTCTGGGAAACTGAAAATGGATGAACCCTTGTCTGAAAAATGTTGGCTCCGGTGCCATTTCCGTATAGTTATATAATCTCTAGAGTTTTCCTTCCCTAAACCCTTTTGTTCACGGTGTAGTTGATTACACATTTCCCCTGAATCTAATGTATTGGAGATTGAATCGAGGTTAAAAGAAACATCTGCTTTTTGTGAATTCTGAAGACGAGATGTCTACTGTTATGTCTGCCATCCCCGGGAGGATTTTCTTGTAAACTTCTCTTGCAGACTTTCCTCATGGATTTCAATTGATGTGTGCTTCATCTTCCTTTAATTGGTTTTTGAGATCTCACTAGTCAGTTGAATCTAATAATGGCTTTCTGTCGTGTCCAGAAACAACCAATTCGGATGTTTTTTAGTCGAAGACAAGGTTGATCTCTTCTGGAATGTGGGATTTTTTTCTCTTACAAGTACATTTTCAATTGCTACCAGTTTCTTGCCGATCCTCTGTTGTTTCTCTACTGGAATTTGTTCTTAATACCTTTTAGCTTTTGATACATTTGATGTGTTTTTTTTATTGTTAGGTTAGTCTTCTCAACAGTTGCAACGTTTGTGAGGTGAAAAGAGGTAAAGGCTGCTTAGTATGGCTGTTTCCATGAGAGATTTAGATCCAGCTTTCCAAGGAGCTGGACAGAAAGCGTATCCTTCATTTTCTGGTGCCAAGCAAAAATCTTAAAACTCAATTTAGTTTTACCACATTGTGGACATATGGTATGATTATCATAGTATTCTTCAAGCCAACGAACTGCAGAGGGTTGAGATATGGTTGGTTAGATGATCACGTTTATCTTGAATCTAGTATTTTTTTTTGGGCATAGCGTGTCTCTGCCTTCCCAATAGCATATGTTTCATGGAATCATACTTCATTTATTATATCAACATGTTCTTGTCCTTGACGATGAATTAGTGGGATAGAGTTATGGCGTATTGAGAACTTTCGACCTGTCCCAGTTCCAAAGTCTTCCCATGGGAAGTTTTTCACCGGGGATTCCTATATAGTATTGAAGGTAACCTGTATCACTATACTGAAGTCATGTTGCATGAGTTTCTGCAATGAATTTTGGTTGATAATTCAATATGATCATCTTTTATGGCCAGGCAACAGCCCTTAAAAATGGTGCCCTTCGTCACGACATACACTATTGGCTTGGTAAAGACACCTCTCAGGTAAGCCTTTGTCTACTTTTTCCGTGATAGGAAGAAGGAAAATTTGAAATTCTGTTTGAGGATGGCGAATTTCTTATAATAGGATGAAGCCGGAACTGCAGCTGTTAAGACGGTGGAATTAGATGCTGCTCTTGGAGGACGTGCAGTTCAGTATAGAGAAGTTCAAGGTCATGAAACCGAGAAATTCCTGTCGTACTTTAAGCCATGTATCATACCTCAAGAGGGTGGAGTGGCATCGGGATTCAAACACGTGGAAGCTGAAGAACATAAGACCCGTTTGTTCATTTGCAGAGGAAAACACGTTGTCCATGTCAAAGAGGCGAGCCCATTATTTTCAGTTTTTTTTTCTATTTACTCGATGGGTTTTTCCCAAAGATTTTGCTGTTACGCATCTCTCGCTCGGTTTCCTCATGCTGCTTGTTTGTGCTTATTACAGGTTCCATTTGCTCGTAGCTCTTTGAACCATGACGACATTTTTATTCTTGACACGAAGTCCAAGATTTTCCAATTCAATGGAGCGAATTCAAGTATTCAAGAGAGAGCAAAGGCACTGGAGGTTGTGCAGTACATCAAAGATACATACCATGATGGCAAATGTGAAGTTGCTGCTGTTGGTTAGTGAGCTATCAGTAGATTGAGGGATTAATGGCTAAACATTTATACTATTTGAGTTGGTCTAATTGCATATTTTCCATGCAGAGGATGGCAAACTTATGGCTGATGCTGAAAGTGGAGAGTTTTGGGGTTTCTTTGGTGGATTCGCTCCCCTTCCTAGAAAAACTGCCAGTGATGAGAAAAAGCCATATGACTCTGATAGTACCAAACTTTTTTGGTAACATTTCCTCTTCCTATTTCATTTCTGCATTATCATATGAGCAAATTGAAAACATTAATATTGCTTTCTGAAATGACAAAAAGGCTTTCTCTTTACTCTCATTTGGTTCTGTGTCAAAAGAACTTGTCATTTGATGGATTTTGGGGCCAATTCTTTCCTACTGAACCATTTTTTTCTTTCGGAATTTCAAGGGTCGAGAAGGGTCAGGCAAAACTAGTTCAGGTTGATTCATTGAAAAGAGAGATGTTAGGCACTGATAAGTGCTACATTCTTGATTGTGGGCTCGAACTATTTGTGTGGATGGGAAGAAACACATCTCTCGATGAAAGGAAAAGTGCAAGTGGAGTGGCAGAAGTAAGTGTTATTACTTAGCAGAAAGTTCAATTTTATTTTGTTGCCATTATGTTACTGATGTTGTTTCCACACAGGAAATGATCCGTTCTTCTGAAAGACCCAAATCACAAGTAATCCGAACAATAGAAGGGTTTGAAACCGTGCCATTCCGGTCCAAGTTCGATTCCTGGACTCAAGAAACAAATGTAACTGTGTCGGAGGATGGTAGAGGCAGAGTTGCTGGTCTGTAATAGATAGCCAAATGTTACTTACATATATGAATTGTACCCCGTTTTTTAATATGCCGTGCTGATTAATTTTATTTCTTTCTTGCAGCTCTTTTGCAACGTCAAGGGGTGAATGTGAGAGGCCTGCTGAAAGCTGCTCCTTTGAAAGAGGAGCCCCAGCCTCACATTGATTGCACTGGAAATCTGCAGGTACTAAATGTTTCTTTTGTATTATCCTCACTGATCTTATGCTCTCAAACGGTGAATTAGTTAATAATAAGTATTGTATATTGTTATGAAGTTTTGACATCTAAGATCAAAAGAGATCAATGCAGTAAAACTTCTTTGCACAGGTTTGGCGTGTGAATGGTCAGGAGAAAGTTCTTCTTCAAGGTGCTGATCAGTCAAAATTCTACAGTGGAGATTGCTACATATTCCAGTATTCTTATCCCGGGGACGAGAAAGAGGAAGTTCTTATCGGGACATGGTTTGGGAAACAGAGTGTGGAGGTAAACCAACTTTTATTGTATTTATATACTATCTGTATTTGCTTAAGAATATCTTAGCCATTTTAAACCGTTTTTTTTCTGGTGTGTTTGGGGTCACGGACAGGAAGAAAGAGCTTCTGCAGTCTCCATGGCGGGCAAAATGGTCGAGGCAATGAAATTCATGCCTGTCCAAGTAATTTTCTTACTAATCTATTTTAGTATATTCCTTGAGAAAACTTATTTACGGCGGCTTATTATGTATATTCCTGAAAGTTTTTTTTTTTTCATTTTCTTATCTTTAGGTTCGCATTTGCGAAGGAAAGGAACCCATCCAATTCTTTGTGATAATGCAAAGTTTCATCGTCTTTAAGGTTTGGAGGAAATATATTACATGCTACAATGTTCTTTTTGATTATCCATGTTTTACTCCATCATGGTTATGTCTACTTCCTGCTTTGATTTCGATGTATCAAATTTGTTGAATTTTTCAGGGTGGTCTTAGCAATGGGTACAAGAAATACATTGCAGAGAAAGAAGTTTCTGATGACACTTATAATGAGAACGGTCTTGCGTTATTCCGTGTTCAAGGGTCTGGTCCCGAGGATATGCAAGCGATACAAGTTGACCCGGTAACTCATCTTCTCATTTCACTATATTACACACTTCTGAAAATCACCGGGCTTCACATATTGAACTCGATACAAAATCCCGAGAGATATTTCTATGAAGGCCTCAGTTTTAATTGTCTGTTTTCGGGTATAGTAAAAGCAGACTGCTAATCTTTGTCAGATTTTTGTTTATGGATATGGAATAAGAAACAAAACTATGATTGGAACTGATATTCTCTGATAATTCCTTTAACGGTTTTCGTTTATGCACTGTGGGTATCGGTATTTCAGGATTCAGAACAATCATTGGCTTATCACTTTTTGTCAAATTTTTCTCCATAGGTTGCTTCATCCCTGAACTCTTCATACTGTTACATACTACATAACGGTTCAAGTGTCTTTACTTGGTCCGGGAATCTTGCAACCTCGGTTGACCAGGAACTCGTTGAAAGACAGCTCGACGTAATTAAGGTGAGATAAGTTTCTCGATAATTTTTTTGAAACTCTGTTTCGTTATAGACCGGCGTAAACTGTATAGGAAGGAAGTTAATCATATGTGAACCAGAACGAGTAAAGGTTAATTCAATAGACGTGTAAACATGTTTTCCCCTCTTTCAGCCAAACCTACAGACAAGAACACAAAAGGAAGGTTCAGAATCTGAACAATTTTGGGAATTATTGGGAGGAAAATCCGAATACCCGAGCCAAAAGTTCACAACGGAACCCGAGACTGACCCTCACTTGTTCTCTTGCACATTCTCGAGAGGTACAATATACTCAACCATTCATTCTCATTTGTTAAACCCCTCTCCCTTTTCATCTCTTCGGTTTATCTTTCGCCTTCATACACTATAACTTTCGTGTTTTCCATCTTCTTCTTCTTCCGTGCCTCGTTGCTGAAACTCAACAGGGACACTGAAGGTGTGTATGATGTTTACTCTTCCTCTTCCTCATTGCCCTTCAGATCATGTTATCTATGATGGATTTATATTAAAATTGGAAAAATGCTTTTGGCATTGAGCTCTCAATCCATGTGATTTGTCATATAATAATACAGGTGACAGAGATATATAACTACACCCAGGATGATTTGATGACTGAAGATATCTTTATTCTAAACTCTCACTCAGAGATCTTCATCTGGGTTGGGCAAGAAGTGGACTCCAAAGCTAAGTTACAGGCTTTAACTATTGGAGAGGTTAGATTTCTTACATCCTTCAGATTCATGTTTGCATCGAGCTTTGACTCACTGTTAGCTGAGGCTAAATGCATATCGATCCATATTTTTCCTTTTTCGATCGACAGAAATTTATCGAGAAAGATTTTCTCCTGGAGATGCTATCACGTGAGGCCCCGATATATGTAATCATGGAAGGTAGTGAGCCGCCTTTCTTCACCCGGTTCTTCACTTCTTGGGATTCCTCGAAATCTACTGTAAGTTCCTAGTAACATTGATTGGTTTTCACCGAGAAATCCCTCCACCCTTACGTTGATTTCAAGATGTTCCTTTCGAGCAATTATTCTGAAAAGGTTACAACATGTTTGTTGCAGATGCATGGGAACTCATTCCAAAGGAAACTTGCAATAGTAAGAAATGGTGGCACTCCAGTTGTAGATGTAAGAATCTGATCCCACCACCATTGCTGAATTTTGGGGGCATAAAATTCCGTTCACGTACATGTTCATTCTTCTGTTTTACTCCTTAATGATCAGAAACCGAAAAGAAGAACACCCGTTTCATATGGCGGTCGAACCAGTGTTCCCGACAACTCGCAACAGCGTTCTAGGAGCATGTCTTTCAGTCCAGACAGGGTTCGGGTAAGAGGAAGATCCCCGAAGTTCAATGCACTAGCGGCGACATTCGAGAACCCGAATGCTCGGAACCTCTCGACACCTCCCCCAGTCATGAGAAAACTCTATCCGAGATCTGTTACTCCTGATTCTGCGAGGTTGGCTCCCAAGTCTTCCGCCATTGCTGCTCGTAGTGCCATCTTTGAACAAGCAGCGGCTATACCTCCACGGGAACATATCTTTCCCAAATCACTCAAAGGTATGTTGCTCATGTTTCTGGGTAAATTTTTCCGTGCATCGTTTGCAAAAATCTACAAGTTCTTATCTGGATTCTTCGAGATTTTGTATAGTAGTGTAGAAATTACCCTCCTTTCCACTGAAAGTGCCGAACTTTATATCGTTTTTTCGAAGTTCACCTGAAGAAACCCGAGCCAGTGGCACCAGAATCCAACTCAAAGGAGAAGGATGGGAAGGAGAACAATGGAAAGGAGAATTCGATGAACTCGATTCAGGAAGATGCTAAAGAAGGAGAAGCTGAGGAAGACGAAGGCCTCCTGACATACCCTTTTGATCGCCTCAAGACAACCTCAACCGACCCTGTCTCGGACATTGATGTAACGAGGAGAGAGGTAAGTGCTGTACATCGGAAGTGGAACTTTTCCGGAACATTCTTGGCAAGAGATTCTCTGACAAAGTGAATTTCTGGAATCTGCAGGCGTACCTGTCGTCGTCGGAGTTCAAGGAGAAATTCGGGATGGCAAAGGAAGCATTCTACAAGCTACCGAAGTGGAAACAGAACAAGTTCAAAATGGCTGTTCAACTCTTCTGATGAGATCTCCTTCCCCTTTGGAAAAAAATTCTCCCTCTCCACCATTGCAGGTGTCCAGCAAGAACATCAACTACGTACGTTTCAATCTCCTTATCAGCTTTTCCGTTCCTGTTTCTTTTTTTAGTCTGTAGTATCATTGTAAAATTTCTCAACTATTTTGATAATATTTATATATCTTAGTATATAATTTTTAATATATTCTCTTTCGGTGGCAGCAGACAGAAGAGATTCAAGGGGCAGAGCGTCGGTGCATTCTTAGCTGCTTCTGCTCCCTAGAGAGATGCTGCATTTTCATGGCTTGTTCAAACCAAAAACCAGTAGTTTTTTTTTTTCTCATGAGGTGTTTGCATGCCTATTGCCTAGTTCTTTTTTTTTTTTTTTAATTTCATTGGTGGAGTTAGATTTTTTTTTTCCCAGTCACTGGGTTGACCTTGAGTCCTTGATTTTTTTTTTGCTATCAAAATGAGGGAAATAATTTAGGGAATTCGTTGGCTTGCAATTTCAGACTGTCTTTAGGGTCTGTTTTTTTTTTGCATGACTGAGGGTGAGGGTTTGTTTTTTTGGGTGTACAGCAGAGAATGTAGAAACTACAAGAAAACGTGTGCTTTGTTATTTTATTTTTAAAATCTTCATTTATTATTTACTCCATCTTCCCATTCATCCGCCATTTCTTGTCGAGAATATCATCTATATCGCAAAAAATGGAATCTATTATGTTTATTATCTAATAGATTCAAGTTTAAATATTGAAGTGTATGTGTAAAGAATATCTCTCCACGTTTTAAAGTTTCATGCAAGAATGGCAATAACTATTGAAATCTAAATACAACGTATTTGAATCTACGGTTAGTTGCATGAAAACAAACGTATGGAACTGTAAAAAAAAAAAAGGTAGATTGAAAAGATATATCTAAGCTCTCCGACGGCGAAGATTTCTATTGTCGAAAGTCTCTTCTACTATATCAAACTATGTAGAGAGGAACCAAGAAACCGTGATCGAGTGGTAGAGTGTCATTGGGGTGCCACCTGTCCCAAAAGTCCCATGTCCGAGTAAATTTTTGGGAAAAATGATGCAATTTAATTATAGTAAGACTCAACATAGATATAGTTATCCAATCTGGGTAGTTCAACCGGTGAAACGGGGTGTAAAACGTCTGTTCCGCCCCGAGTTCGAACCCCAGACTGGGGAGGGTGCGCATAATTCAAATCACATGGCTGGCTCCCGATCCCGGGATTAGTCTGGGCCTCGGCTCAGGAAACCCGGTTACCAAAAAAAAAACATAGATATAATTGGATCGAAGGTTTAATACAAAAAAAAACATGTAGAGAGGTGCGCAAATTTCATAAAAACTCACTCAATGAATTCTAAATACGTTGAGTTTAAGAAATAATTTTTTTTGTAATGAAAATTAAATCCGAATAAAATCAAATCGAAATAAAGAGACATAAAAGCCGAACATATATAGTTTTATAAACTGTAAAAACTGAATAAAAATATGTGTTTTGCGGTCATACACGAAATCTCAAAGCTGAAATTTGGCGAAGGAGAAGGAAAAAAAAAAGGACAAGAACAAAGAAAATATTGTTTATGGCAATGTTGCCATGTGAAGATGTCGATGTCACCAGCTAGTTATAAGTTATAACCATTGACCCATTTGTTTATGGAACACACAATAAAAAATATCAAATTATAACAAGTTACTATCCATCAAATTTGGATATTTTTAATTCAATTCATCATAAGTATTTAAATTTATAACTTTTTATTTTTAGAATTTGTGATTTATTTGGATGTTAAATTTATAACTCGTATTTGGAAGTTGTCGTTGTGATGATATATATATATATATTAGTTTTAGGGTTTATATTTATGACAGTTCTGTGTTTGATATTGTAATTAATATAATAAAGTTCATAACGTTCTCATTCAATATTGTTGAAACCACATTGATTAAATTAATCAAATAATCGGGTGATCAAAAACAAAATTAACAACATGTTGTTGTCTTCATTCGAACTCATTGATGTAAGATCCTAACGAACTCTTTTTTTATTTTATTTTTTAATTCTTAATCTGACAAAAATCCCATTTGCAAAAAAATGAAAATGAAACCTTAACATAATTGCAATTTGGCATCATAATTATTAAATAACAGTTTTTCCCCTCTCTTGTTTAGGTAGTTGTAAAGAAGTGGTAACATGCCTTTGAGTTGGCAAAATATATGTATGCACAGACACATCCACGAGACCCCACATAATTAATCTTATCCGGATTGAAATCGATTTTAAAATTAATTACGTACTATTTTTAAAATTTAAATTAAATGAATCTTAATCCAATATAAAAATATACATATATAAGAAAACGAAATATTACAGAAAATGAACATTTTAAATTAAAATCAAATCCATATATATATATATATATATATATATGTGTGTGTGTGTGTGTGTGTGTCAGTTTTATTCCCTAATACAAATATTGAATATTTTTCTTAACTGTGATAGAGTAAATAATAGGATATACCTTTGAAAGATTCCAATTTGTGTTTTTATTTGATAGATTATATAATAGAAGAGTAATTTATATATGGTTTTAGCATATTTTAAAATAGTCTTTTGGAGATTGTTTTATTTTCGCATCAATTATTAAAGAAATAAAAAAAAAATATTGGAGAATAAAACGAATTTTACATGTTCAAACACGACTTCAGAATTATTGTAGAGCAAACGTTACGTGTAGCACTAGGACACATCCTTAGACAAACGATTTCAATCCCCTTTTCCTAATTACTAGATTAACTTTCGGATAATTTACTCGATTTTGTAAGAACATATTTAATTTCGATAATTTTCAGGATTTGCACATGTAAATTACATACATCACGGAGCTAATTAGTTACCAAAACTCAATTATATATATAAATGTACTGTGAGTCTCGCCTCGCCTCAGCCTCAATGCAAATTGTCAACTTATATGATTTGGACAGAATACAGGGTGTAACACTCACATTGCCTGTGTTCTGTAATATAATATCTAATAATCATACCATTATCAATTTGTTATTTTTCGCATCTTAACTAATCCATTATACACATGCCCTTCTTCTATATATATTGTATATGGACCATCTCAAAGCGAACATTCCACACAAACAGCAGTAAGAAACACCAAACCATGGATTATAAGACAAATCAAAGCTCTTTCCTCGTCAATGTTCTTCTTCTTCTTCTTCTTTGTTCTTCGGTCTCTGCTCAACAACTTCGGACGGATTTTTACCGAAATTCGTGTCCGAACGTGGAAACGCTCGTCCGGAACGCTGTCCGACAGAAGTTCCAGCAGACGTTCGTCACCGCTCCCGCCACCCTCCGCCTCTTCTTCCACGACTGCTTTGTCCGTGTACGTATACATATACTCTACAATCCCTATTCTCTATATATATATATGGATGTTACTTAAAAGTCTTCAGTTGTCGTTGACATGAGTTTGTCTCGTCGGATTTGCGAGTCTTACGAACGTTTGAGGTACGTGACGTAGGGATGTGACGCGTCGATACTGATAGCGTCGCCGTCGGAGAAGGATCATCCGGACCAGCTGTCGTTGGCCGGGGATGGCTTCGACACTGTCGTGAAGGCCAAGCAAGCCGTCGACAGCAACCCTAACTGCCGCAACAAAGTCTCTTGCGCCGACGTCTTGGCTCTCGCTACCCGTGAAGTCGTCCTCTTGGTAATCATTTCTATTATCTCGATACCATATATATACCAAAATCTTTAAATTAACACGTGTCGATCCGAACAATAATATCGTTAAAATATACTGAATTTCTATAGGAACTTTCAATATTCAAATGTTGTTAATCATCATTACTATGAAAATATAAATATTTCGGTTGCCGTATATAGTATATTTTGAAAGTTGGTGTATTTAATTAAATATTATTATGTATTTACGCGTGAACAAAAATGGCAGACCGGAGGACCGAACTACCCGGTGGAGCTAGGGAGAAGAGACGGCAGACTATCGACGGTGGCCAGTGTCCAACACAGTCTCCCGCAACCCGGTTTTAACTTGGACCAGCTCAATTCCATGTTCTCCCGTCACGGTTTATCCCAAACCGACATGATCGCCCTCTCCGGTACAATCCCAAACCGGACTTAACCGGCTTTTGATTTTCCCCCACCGAAAATTCATCGCATTCTTCTCCTCCTTGTGACATGACAGGAGCGCACACGATCGGATTCTCGCACTGTGGGAAATTCTCCAAGAGGATCTACAATTTCAGCCCGAAGAACCGGATCGACCCGACATTGAATCTCCGGTACGCGTTGCAATTGAGGCAGATGTGTCCGGTACGAGTCGACCCAAGAATCGCCATTAACATGGACCCCACTACGCCGAGGACCTTCGACAACGCTTATTTCAAGAACCTTCAACAAGGAATGGGTCTATTTAGCTCCGACCAGATCTTGTTCACGGATCAACGGTCCAGATCTACCGTTAATCTCTTCGCCTCCAACGAAGGAGCCTTCCGACAAGCTTTTGTCTCCGCCATTACCAAGCTGGGTCGCGTCGGCGTTCTTACCGGTAATGCGGGTGAGATCCGGAGGGACTGTACACGTGTCAATTAGAGATTGGTTGCCGCGTTTTTCCCCGCTCTTTTCTTCTTTTGGAAATTCCTGGGTTTTTCTTTCGTGTTTCTTATTTTGTGTTTCTAGTTTCCGAACACAAGGAATGGAATTGGAAGACGACATTGGCAGATGTTGTAGCGGAAATCAGAAGGAATAATGACGAAATTTCGTCTTTCTATTTTGTGTTTCTAGTCTCCGAGCAGAAATAAAGATGGATTTTTTTTTACTCTTTTTCTTTTTCTTTTCTTTTTATTGTGTTCCGTTTCACGTGCCACGCAAAGAAAAAAATATATATATATAATATTATTATGTTGAAGCCAATTTACTCTTGTATTTTACTTAAGTTTGGTCCTAGAAGACAAGTTTGCATGAAGAGGATCAAGAGATCGGTCCATATAATATATGGGCCTGGGCCTTTTCCTTTAAAGTGGGCTCCACCTAATATTAGTAACTGTAGGCATTTTGCTAAAAAAAAAAATATTGTTTCAAGCATATATTTTGGTATTGGGCTTCTCGTGGACGGACCCAAAACAACCCTCCGACCTAATTTTTTTTTTCATATTGTTTTCCTCCCTCAAAAATAATTAAACGGAATCATGAACTAAAGTAATATCGAAAATATGAGAGCAAAAAAAATAGGGGTGTAAAATGGGCGGGTCGGGCCGGATTCGGACCGGGTTCAATTCGGGCCTATAATTTTTCGGGTCGGGCCGGTCCGCCCATTTATTTTTCGGGTCTAGGATCGATGGCTCGGAGCTCGGTTCTACAGGGCTTCGGGCGGGTTCGGGCCGGACTTCGGGTTTTTTTATTAAATAAATTTTTTTTTGCGATAATAATAATAATAATAATAATATGAAACATTTAACAAAAATATTTTTAAAACCGATAACAACAAAGTTATTTAGTTCACAAATAAAAATAAAATTGAAAAAATTATCCAATTGTTCAATTCTCCAACACCACAACATGCGATTAAAAACTTTTAAACGTGATAAAATAACAAACATAATATAAAAAAAAATTCTATAATGTAATTAATTTAAAACCTATAGAAAAAAATCAATACGTTCATATACAAACAAAGGTTTAAAAATATATATATTTGAAAACTTCTACCCTTTCTAAAATGTAAACTTATATATATTATATATGATATAATATGGTTAAGAAATTCAAAATTCCCGTCACTTTAAAAAGTTTAATTGGAACCAAGATATA
>NW_010971389.1:2293478-2359867 GCF_000463585.1 Tarenaya hassleriana | reverse complement strand
ATAGAGAGGTAAAACTTTGGTTTAGAAAAGAAGGTTAGAAAAAACAAAAAAAAATTAACGGACCTCAAGCCCAGCCCGAGACCTGACCGACCCATAGTCCATTTATCCCGAGGCCCGAAAGCCCGAAGTTTAATGAGCCTACATTTTTTAGGCCCATGTCCTTATAATTTTCGGGCGGGTTCGGGCCGGGTTTCGGGCTCCGGGCTTAATTGACATCCCTAAAAAAAAAACAAAGGAATAAACTACAACTATATATATATTAGAGGAAAATGTTTGAGATGATTGGAATCGAAATAAACCAAAATTTGCTTTTACTAAATAAATGGAAAAGAAATGTAAAATACCCATGTTCGGTGAAAATAAAAAATAAATATGAAAAATTAAAAAAAAAACATTATACGAAATAGGGAAAATGTAATATTAACAATGAAAAAAATGGGTTACAGGAAGAAAAAAAAAGAAGAGATAAATAGGAAAAAAATGATGTGAAGGAGATTGAGACTCGTTGTTGCATTTCTTACCAAATACGAGGAGGAACTCTCGCCAGTCTGTTTCACTACGTGTTCTCTGTCCTTTTCGAGAGCTGAGTATAAGCTACAACTTATACACACAGATGTTTGTGGCCCGATGCCGGAAGAATCCCTGGTTGGAAGTAAGTATTTTGTCATCTTTATAGATGATTTTACAATACTGCATAACTTGTAGAGGTGTCAAAACGAACTCGTCTCGCGAGTCGGCTCGTGGGTCGCCTCGCCAGAAAATGAACGATTTGAGCCATGATTTTTTCAACTCATTAAAAAACGAGCCTAACGATCAGATTCATTTAATACGTGTTCAATGAGCCTAGCTCGGCGAGGTGGTGAGCTGCTTAACAAGCTGACTTTTCTTTTTAAGAAAAATTAAATTTATATAAAAAAATCTAATATAATTTTATATATTTTTTTCATATCATTCATATGAAATATTAAATATCATAATTATTATGATGGTGATAATTGAAAATATTAAATTAAAATTAAAGTATAAATATGAAAATGTTATTGAAACATATTTTGTTGTTATTATCTATTTTAAATTATTTGAACTATTATTAGATTATTTTTTTATCTTTTGAAATCTCAACCAATATTGTTTTATATAGTTTATGATATTGGAGTTTTATTAATTTTTTTATATATTTATTCTAAATTTATCTATTATTAGATTATTTTTTTATCTTTTGAAATCTCAACCAATATTGTTTTATATAGTTTATGATATTGGAGTTTTATTAATTTTTTTATATATTTATTTAAATTTATAGTTAAATTTAGAATAAATATAAATAAAAAATATTATATATCTCAGACTCAACGAACTGGCTCGTTCAGATCAGAAAACTGGCGAACGATTTGAGACGAGATTTTTCTGGCTCGTTAGAAAACAGAGTTCAAAACAATCCGAACCAAACAAACCGAATCTCAAACGATCTGAGAGAGCTCGTGTGACACCCCTAATAACATGTAGACCCTTTTTCTACTTTAATGTTCGATTATAATTACTCTTTCTATATACTGAAAAATTGCTTTACGGCACTGTAAACGGGGATGAAATTGTAACGACAAAATCATAGTTAAATAAAAATAACAATTAATAACCATTGGACTTTCACGATATCTCTGATTATAATATTAAACGATACGTAATTCAATTTGGTCTAACTTATGTTTGGTCTAGAAAAATAAATGTTTAAGAGAATTATATTGATTTAGTATCGAGTATTGTAATAGTACATCATTTGATATAAATGCATTAATCACTTTTGTAATCGGTATATTCTTACCTTGAAATTGCCTGATATTTTATTTAATCATCGTATTATAGGAAAAAAAAAACTTGGATTTTGATTTCGTGGGTATAGAGAATTAAATGACATTGGTTCGATAAAAACATTTATTTTCGTGTCGTGGTATATTAATGGATTAAAAAATGGAGGGTCCAAGTGGTGCACGTGGGAGCATTTGTGTAAATGTATCCAAATTAAGAGTACAAACAAAAAAAAAACATGTAGAAAAAAAATAACTCAAAACCATCCACCAAATTCAAACCCCTTTTGGGTCCCAAATTTAATTTCATATGTTATTAATAATTGAGAAATAAAGAAATTCACGACATGCCATTCATTTACATTATTATAACCACTCTTCAGGTTTGTACAATTTGTTCTGACAGTGATGTACGATTTTTCATGATTCTGACGGGCAAAGTCCATCTATATTTTTGTTAAATTAAATGAATTAAATGATTTTGTATTATTTTTTATTTATTTAAGGACTAAAGCCGTGAAACCGTGTAAGAAAATTTAATTCTCAATGATTTTCTTAAAAAAAATATATACATTTTGGGAATATTATTTATAGGGTGAGTGAGAGGAAGAGGGAAGTGCATGTGAAGATGGTTGAAGGAAAGAGGAAAGTGTAAGTAGGAGAGGATCTAGCCGTTGTTCGATGTGAAATGGGAAATTTAGATGAAATAATCATTTTTTAAAGATATCTATTATATGTATAGGGGTTAATCTTTATGCAAACTCAATACTTAAAATATATTTTCAGAAAAAAATATATAATAATCTAAAAAAAAGGATAGATGATGAAATTTCAAGAATATTTTCCTGAACAAGGTTTCTTCCCCCCTCAATTAATGTAAAAATGTGCAACAAGAGTATGCTAATTTTTTTTAACAGTGTTATATTAACTATTTCACATTTAGTAACGAGTACAAATTGTTGTAATAATTGAAGCCTACAAACAATTTTAATATATTATAAGAAAAGTCCAAAGGGTGCTTGAAAATACTCATACATATACACATACACATGCACATGCATATACATACACATACACATACACATACACATACACATACAAAGATTTGTATGCGAGAGGGAGACATGTGAGGGCATTAATGGGGGGTTGGGTTTTATTTTATGTCTTGTTCTTGCATTGGTGCCACATGCTATAGGCTCTCTCTCTATATATACATACATACATATATATATATATATATTAGGGTTAGGTGTGACGAAGCAAAGAAGAGCTCTTGCATGTGACTCCATGTGTTGTTTCTTCCACACCATTATTCCTCTTCTCTTTCTCTCACTCTATTTCCGTACTTCCCCCTCCCATTTTACCACCTTGATTTTGATTAATAATAGCATGTCTTTGTTTGGCGCATTAATTACATTAAAATTAAACTACTTATGTTTCATGGATACATATAATCCTGTTTCGATATCTTAATTATAACATTATGGTTTGTACATTATGATTATAAAATTCACCTCTAAAACCTCCATAAATCATCTTAATTGTCTAATCCAAAAAAAAAATTGCATGTGTGTGAAATATTATGAGCTCTACAACATAACTCATTCGCACCTACAGCATCAACTCTATAGGCTCCTCTACATGCGTAGGACCCCTCTCTCTCTCTCTCTCTCTCTCTCTCTCTCTCTCTCATACGCGCACAAATCGCGAGTTTGCTATATAAGTGTCTCCCTTGCAGACTTCCATGGCTACAATCCTTCGTCTTCTTGAATCTATATCCTCACATGGGGAGACAAATAAACAAGAGGAAACGAGTAATTTCTACCGAACCAAACAGGAACCCGACAGCGGTTTTCGCGAGAAGATACGCCAACCATTTAGTCCCAGCTCTCAAGAAGATCAGCATGAGCAAGCCTTCTTCGGGAAACGACCATCTCCGGTCCAAGTTCGAACTGTTGGTATTGGTTCAAGTCAAGCACGTGTGCAAGGAGTGTGGTTTTAAGCTGATCTGTTTTTTTTGCTGTTTTATTTAATGTGTCAGTTATGTATGTGTGTTAGTGTGCAGTTATTTCTTTCTAATGGTTAAAGACAGTTTCTGTTTAATGTATATGTACGTTGTATGAAGTTTAATAGATGTGTGGGAGTTTTATGGAATTGAGTGAGGGTTCCAGATTTTCAGAAAAGTTTGTGTTGAGAGAGTTCTGTCTTTCAGAACTTCAGTGGTATCAGAGCATTTGTTGATCTTAAAAGGGTCTGTGAGTGTGTTGAAGAAGAGGCTTTGTTTTTCAATGGAGCAAGGCGATATTTCTGGGTCTTCGTTTTCAAGCATGTCTCCACCCATGTTTGATGGCGAGAATTATCAGGTCTGGTCTGTCAAGATGAAGGTATTCTTGAAAGGATCAGATTTGTGGGAAGCTGTTGAGGAGGATTATGAGATTCCTCCATTGACAGGAAATCCGACACTCAATCAGATCAGAAGCCATAAGGAGAAGGTGACGAGGAAGGCCAAGGCGATGTCTTGCATTTTCTCGGCAGTTTCTCCTTCCGTTTTCACGAAGATTATGAATTTGGAATCAGCAAAGGCCATGTGGGATTTGTTGCAAAAGGAGTTTGAAGGTGATGATAAGATCCGAGGTATGAAAGTGTTGAATTTGATGAGAGATTTTGAAAGACAACAGATGAAACCATCAGAGTCTATCAAGGAATATGTTGATCGTCTTGTTGAGATTGTCAATAAGATTCGAATCCTGGGAACAGATATCACTGATCAGAGAATTGTGCAGAAGATCATGGTCTCTGTTCCTGAAAGATTTGAAGCTACATTGGCTTCTCTGGAGAATACAAAGGAGATGGCGAATCTGAAGCTTGCAGAACTGCTGAGTTCTCTTCAAGCTCAGGAACAAAGACGGATAATGCGAAAGGAAGAATCGACAGAAGGGGCTTTGAAGGCAAAAGCCAAGTTTTCAGGTGCTGATAAGGGGAAGAAATCTGGTTGGAAGCACAAAGTAGAGGGAAGTAGTCAGCATTCTGGTCAAGAATCTGGTGAAAACCGAGGTTATCCTGATCCTTGCAAGCACTGTAACAAGAAAGGACATCCTCATTGGAGGTGTTGGAAGAATTTAAAGTGCAGAAGGTGTGACAAACGTGGTCACATTGAAAAATTCTGTAAGTCAAAAATGGCACAGCAAACAGAGGTGGTGAATGCTGATGCAAAGGAGGTAGAGCAGATGTTCGTGGCTTCATGCTTTGTCTCCAAGAGTGAAGATGATAATTGGTTGATCGACAGTGGTTGTACAAACCACATGACAGGTAACCAAAATCTTTTCAAAACTCTGGATAAATCTGTTAAAGCTAGAGTTAGAATAGGTAATGGTGAATTTATTGCTGTCGAAGGCAAAGGTGACGTAGTGTGCAAAGGTCCTAATGGTTGGAGAGTGTTGTCCGATGTGTTGTTTGTGCCTAAGATCGATCAGAATCTCCTAAGTGTGGGACAACTGATTGATAAAGGTTACAAAGTGTTATTTGATAATCAGGAGTGTATCATCAAGGATACTTCTGATCGAGTGCTGTTTAAAGTTGGAATGCGAAACAAGGCTTTCGTTTTCAATCCGCAGAAGGTCAAGGTTGAGGCAATGAAAGGTGTAGTTGCTGAAGAAGACGTTTGGCATAAAAGACTAGGCCATTTTCACTTTGATGGTCTGGTCCATATGCAGAAAAATGACATGGCTTCAGGTTTGCCAGTCTTTGGAAAGCATTTCAGTGAGTGTAGTGTCTGTTTCGAAGGGAAACAAACACGTTTACCATTTGGTGATGCAAAGTGGAGAGCTGAGTATAAGCTACAACTTATACACACAGATGTTTGTGGCCCGATGCCGGAAGAATCCCTGGTTGGAAGTAAGTATTTTGTCATCTTTATAGATGATTTTACTCGCATGTGCTGGATTTTCTTTTTAAAAGAAAAGTCTGAAGTTGCAGAAGTGTTTGAGAAGTATAAAAGAGAGGTGGAAAATGAGGCTGGGAGCAAGATTAAGATCATAAGGTCTGATAATGGAGGAGAATACACTTCCAACAGGTTTAAGGAGATTTGTGAGGAAGCTGGAATAAAGCACCAGTTTTCAGTTCCTTACTCACCCCAACAAAATGGGGTGAGTGAGAGGAAGAACAGAAGCATTATGGAGATGGCGAGATGTTTGATGTTTGAGAAGAAGCTACCAAAATGTTTTTGGGCAGAGGCTTGTGGTACTGCAGTTTTTCTACAGAATCGGTTGTCAACTAAAGCCTTGCAAAAGTTGACACCATTTGAAGCTTGGACTGGTAGGAAACCATCCTTGGAGCATATCCGAGTGTTTGGTTGTGTCTGTCACTCATTGGTTCCAGATGTGAGAAGAGATAAGTTGGATAAAAAGACAATTGAAGGCATCTTTGTGGGATACAGTTTGGTGTCGAAAGCTTACAGGATTTATTCTCCTGATGCTAACAAGGTTTTTGTCAGTCGTGATGTTCGTTTTCTGGAACATAAGAATTGGAATTGGTCTCAGCAAGGGGAAGTTGATTCTGAAAGTATTCGTGAACCTGCGTTGGATCAAACTCAGGAAGATGTGCAGCAGGAAATTGAAGATATTATAGAGGATGCTGAGTTTGATGATCAACCAGTAAGGGGTACAAGAAGCCTGAGTGAGATATATCAGAGGAGTAATGTTGCTGTATTTGAACCATCAAGCTTTGAAGAAGCTTGGAAGCATGAGAATTGGAGGTCTGCAATGAAGGAGGAGCTGTACATGATTCAGAAAAATGAAACCTGGAAGCTTGTGGAGAAACCAGAAAATAAAAATGTCATAGGAGTGAAGTGGGTTTATAAAACTAAGCTGAATCCTGATGGCACGATTAATAAGTACAAGGCAAGGTTGGTTGTGAAGGGTTACTCGCAAGTTTGGGGTGTGGATTTTTCAGAAACATTTGCTCCCGTTGCGAGACTTGATACTATACGTTTTATACTTGCAGTGGCAACTCAGAAAAAGTGGAAGGTTTATCATCTTGATGTGAAGTCTGCATTCTTAAATGGAGACTTGGAAGAAGAAATTTATGTGGAACAACCAAAAGGTTTCGAAGTGAATGGAAAAGAAGGTTATGTGTACAGATTGAAGAAGGCTCTCTATGGTCTTAAACAGGCACCTAGAGCCTGGTATGGGAAAATTGACAGCTATCTTCAAAAGATTGGTTTCGAGAGGAGCTTAAGTGAGGCAACTCTCTATGTGAGGAGACAAGGAACTAGTACTACAGTCATCTCACTTTATGTAGATGATCTGTTAGTTACAGGTTCTTGTGTTCAAGTGATTGAGAAAGTGAAAAAGGAGCTGATGAGCTTGTTTGAGATGTCTGATCTTGGTCAAGTATCTTTCTTTCTGGGAATTGAGATAAATCAGAGTAAAGGGGAGATTTTTATATGCCAGAGGAAGTATCTCTCAGAAATATTGAAGAAGTTCAAGTTTGATGGCTGTAAGAGTGTGAGAACACCCATGAACATGAAGGAGAAGTTAGTGCTTGACGAAACAGAAGAAGAGGTTGATGAAAGGAACTATCGAAGCTTGGTTGGATGTCTGATGTACTTAACAGCATCTAGACCAGATGTGTTGTTTGCTGTTAATGTACTTTCGAGGTTTCTGAATAATCCAAGGAGGAGTCATTTGGTGGCAGCTAAAAGGGTGTTGAGATATTTGAAGGGAACACTTGATTATGGTGTTCTGTTTAAGTCGGATTTTGAAACCGATTTGGTTGGGTTTGCTGATAGTGATTGGGCTGGTTCAACTCAAGACATGAAGAGTACCTCTGGTTTCTGTTTCATGCTTGGTTTAAACTGTTTTTCGTGGAGCTCTAAGAAGCAGGAGGTGGTGGCTGAGTCAACTGCAGAGGCGGAATTCATTGCCACAACTGCAGCAGCAAACCAAGCAATCTGGCTCAGAAAAATTCTGTGTGATTTGGGTTTCAATCCAAGGATTCCAACTCAGATCAATGTGGACAATCAGGCAGCTATTGCCATTTCGAAGAATCCTGTTTTCCATGGCAGGACAAAGCACTTTAAAGTGAAGTATTTCTTTCTAAGGGAGATTCAACAAGAAGGTGAAATTCAGGTTGTGTATTGCAAAACTGAGAATCAAGTGGCTGATTTGTTTACCAAGGCGTTTAATCCAGGAAGGTTTGAGTTGCTCAGAAGGTTGATTGGTGTGTGTGCTCGACCTTAAACCAAGGAGGAGATTGTTGGTATTGGTTCAAGTCAAGCACGTGTGCAAGGAGTGTGGTTTTAAGCTGATCTGTTTTTTTTGCTGTTTTATTTAATGTGTCAGTTATGTATGTGTGTTAGTGTGCAGTTATTTCTTTCTAATGGTTAAAGACAGTTTCTGTTTAATGTATATGTACGTTGTATGAAGTTTAATAGATGTGTGGGAGTTTTATGGAATTGAGTGAGGGTTCCAGATTTTCAGAAAAGTTTGTGTTGAGAGAGTTCTGTCTTTCAGAACTTCACGAACAAAACGTGAAGCATGAAGTCGATATGGCATTGGCCTTGTCGGCTCAAGAATTCGCTTGGAGCCGTTTCTTGCGACAGAAGTTATCTTGCCCTGGTGAACCCACGAGTAGTTCTTCTAGCCCTAACCAAAGCTTCTGCTTCGATGAGGCGAATATTCTAGAAAGATCCCAGAAACGAGGCAAAGAAGAAGAAGAGACAAGGAAGAGGCTGAGAGAACTGCAGAAGCTTCTTCCGGGAGGAGAAGAAATGGGTGTGGAAGAAACGTTAAGTGAGATTGGGAGTTACATTGGGTGTCTTGAGTTGCAGATGCTTGTTCTTAAATCTCTTGTCGAATAAATTTACTTTTTTATGTTATTTTTTTCTTTAATTTGTTTGTCATTAAGTTTAAAAAATTAAGCTTAATGACAAACATTTTTTTTTTTGTGTGTGTGTGTCTTTGAACATGTAACTCCATGGTGGATTGAGCATTATCTTATGTTTTGTTCAAACACGACATGAGTTCTCTAAGCAAATCTTTCGTTTTGTCATCTTCCTACAAATAATTCATTCATTTATTTATTTATTTATTATTCAATTTCATCCCTTACTTGGTCTTTATCAGATTATCGTATCATTGCACGTGTAGTGTACGTAAGGTGAAAGACTGGTGACGAAAGCAACGAAGGCGAAAATAGGAGGAAAAATCATCGTTGTATAAAAGGCTAGTGAAGAGTACAAAATTACAATTGGCCTCATTACATTAAACAACGAGCAAAGAGGAGTGAGCCAAACCACAGATACAAACAGACTCTGTTCTCTTCCAAGGCAAATTGCAAAGTACGTTTGGGGAATCAAAATGAAAACATGGGGAAAGAGAAGAAGAAGAAGAAGAGGTGAAAAGAGCCATCTCCTTCTGTCTGGTTTTCCGACTAGACAGTGTAGTGTCCAGGAGTGTCAATGTCCAAGCCCTTGAGTTTCACCACTGATTCCACATGACCCTTTAGTGTATGCAGCTCCCTAAGCCTGAATCCACACCCACATTCAGCTTCAATAACTTCTCAATTTCTAAAACCGTCTGAGAATATAATCGAAATCACGGGTTTTGTTTCTTACCTTGCAATCTCGGCTCTTCTCTTTGCTTGCTCTGCGATCTCGGACAATTCCCTGTAGCTTCCTTTCTCGGGGAAGATATTACCGGATTCTTTTGGTTGAAGACCGTGAAGTGTCCTTTGAGCGAGGGCCCATTGAGCCTCTCTCTCTTCTTTTCCGTAATCTTTCTTGGTGGTGAAAGCGGTCTGTTGTGGAAAAAAAAAGATAAAACAATCAGCATTATTATTATGATTAAGAAGACTCCCGGGCTCCTAAAGTGCGGGAAGTTCATCTCGATAAAGGGTTTCTATCACATTACCGACTTTTTTCAGGGCACGGAAGCAGTGAAGAGAGATATCGGAGTAAGAGATAGATCTAAGTACGTACCTTGTTCTCGAACAAGTTGAGCCAGGCCTTTCCGCTCAAGATGTATCGGATGGCAAACTTCATGACGTCCAGTGGGAAGTACGTCACCAAACTGTACAGCCAGATCACACCGGCCCATCCCCATCCAATACCCTTAATCTTTGCAAATCCCCAGTCGGCATACACAGCTATGAATGTTGCAATCTTCAAGAAAAAATGAATATTGGGTTCGTGAGGAAAGTTTCCGGATGTGCAGTTGTAATCTATCAAAATCTGTTAAGTTCGATGCCTCTTACCAATTGTGCAATAACAAAGGCAGTCATCAGTAGCAGCCCGGGACGTTCGACAAAGGACCAACTCCTTGACCTCGTGACAAAGATCAGAGCTTGACTAATAATGCTAACTTGTAGATACAAAGCAGACATTAACTCATCCTGGCTGTTTCTGATAGACCTCACACCAAACTTGTCCTGTGAATATAGAAGAAACATAACTTTATGGCTTAGCAAAGTGTCTCAGAGATAGAACAACTGCAATGCCTTAGCCAAGAATTTGATAAGAAGAGTAAAGATTGATTCAGTACCGAGAAAAAGTCGGTCTTGAACATCACCCAGAAGAAAATGACAGTCATTATGGCCAAGTAACTACCAAGCACGACTCCAGTAGCGAAAATCTCTCTGAGTTTCCAGCTATCGGGTGTGGGAGATGGCTTGACTCTGTCCTTTGAGATGGTCATGATAGTACCTAACAGATAGCAACCCATAATACCATCAGATTAAAGATGCCGAGAAAAAGATTAGATAGACAAAGCAAGCAAAGTTAAAAACTATAAGCTCACCATCATTGAGAATAGCAATGATCAGAACCATGAATGCTGAGAAGTCAAATTTCCATATGAGAGCAATAAGCATGAAACCCAACTGTGAAAACCAAGAAATCAACGCAGAATCAATACTATCAGTGAACTAATAAAGGTTTATCATGTCAAACAAGTGATAGAATTCTAATCCAGTTTAGTTTGTTTACGTACCACAATACGGATTGTAATGGAGACTGCATAAATCTGTAAACAAAAGATTAAAAAAAAGAGTGTTAAAAGTATTCAGTGCAAGAGAACAAGTAGTGATCGTGAGAGAAGACTGACGGTATAGTTCTTCATTCTCTGGAAAATAGCTCTGCTAGTAAGCACTGCACTAATAATAACGCTCAGACCAGGTTCGGTTAGAACAATATCTGAAGCACCCCGAGCGGCATCCGTAGCATCAGCCACAGCAATACCGATATCGGCTTTCTTCAGAGCAGGCGCATCATTGACACCATCACCTGTCATTCCAACAATGTGCTTCCTCTCCTGCAACTTTTTCACGATTTCGTACTTGTGCTCTGCAATGAATCAAAAGAAGATATAATCTTGGATCAGCACAAACATCTTCACAGTTAACATATGATGATGATGCAGAATTACCAAATATGATATCAAGCAACTTATAACCTGGAAAGACGCCAGCAAACCCATCAGCTTTTTCAATCAACTCCTCTACGGGAATTGCTGCAATATTGGAGTCCTTGTCCTGGCCAAGCAAAGAAGCAGATGGATACATGTTGGTTCCCATTCCAAGCCTACGACCAGTTTCCTTACCAATGGCCAGCTGGTCACCTGAGCACAGAGTCAAAGAGCAAGTTAGGGGGAAAACATATAAATTGCTCGTTTTTACAGTAGGATCGATGAACAAGGAATAAAGCATGGTTACCAGTGATCATCTTGACATTAACACCGAGATTCAGAGCTCTCCGAATGGTTTCTGCACTGTCATGTCTAGGCGGGTCGAAAAGAGGCAACAAGCCAACAAATTCCCATGGACCACCAGGGCTTTCTTTTGTTTTCTCTGGCACCACCTGAGAAGAAATAAGATAATGAATCAAACAATTAAAAAATTGTCTCTGAGCCACAAAGGAGACAGACCACTGGAAACATCAAAAATCACAGGTAAAAGAAGTACCTGACGAGCAACTGCCAACGACCTAAGTCCACGCTCAGCGTACTTATCAATAATGGCATGTACCCTCTTCCTAAGATCATCCCTGGCTTTGCTAAGATCAAGGATCTGTATGGAGATTGGAGAAGTGAACCAGTTGTCAGAAATACGAAATTATTAAGATCTATTTTCAGTCACAAGATAGATTCATCACCTGCTCAGGTGCACCCTTGCTGACCCTGTGCCAGTTACCATCAGAATCGATGTAAGTCAAAGCAGTTCTCTTGTCCACAGGATTGAATGGAAGGAAGTGAATCTCCCTGATCCCAGCTCGTGCCTACAAAAAATGCAGACATTTTTAATAAGACATGACAAAATCATTCTCGGTCTTCCCAAAACTAAAGAGTGAATAGTTCAGACCAGAAGTAGTCATACCTCCTTTGGGTCAGCAAGCATTCCAACCATGGCTGCATCAATGGCATCTTGATTTTCTACCCTGGAAGCCCTAGCCGCAAATAAGAGGACTTGATCTTTCTCCACACCCTTGGCAAAAACCTCGATCAAGGCTTTGTCAACACTCAATTTGTTGAGGGTAAGTGTCCCAGTTTTGTCACTGCAAAGGACATCCATTCCGGCCATTTCCTCAATGGCAGTCATACGCTTGGTAATGGCACCTTGCTGAGACAACCTGTGAGATCCGATAGCCATGGTGACAGACAAAACCGTAGGCATAGCAATGGGGATACCACCAATCAAGAGGACCAAAAGGTTATCAATTCCATCCCTGTACTTCCTGCGCTGGATCGGGTACATGACAACTATCTCGATCAACATACCCACAGCAATGGAACAGATACAGAAGTTCCCAATGGCTGTGAGAACCATCTGGAAGTGTCCGACATTGTTGGTGCTGTCCACAAGGTGAGCAGCTTTGCCAAAGAAGGTGTGAACACCAGTGGCAATAACAACCGCCTCGATTTCTCCCTGTTTGCAGGTTGAACCTGAGAAAACTTCATCACCAGGGTGCTTGGTGACAGGCAGTGATTCTCCAGTCAGAGCAGACTGGTCCACCTTCAAGGGATCACCCTCAAGAAGACGGGCATCAGCTGGGATAATATCTCCCAGCTTGACACTGATGATGTCTCCCGGAACAAGAATAGCAGCTTCCTGTTCACTCCATTTTCCATCCCTAAGCACCTGAAAAAACATCATATCGAGAAAACATGCAAAACCTGTCATCACCAGGGAAGCTTCGCCTCACTTTTTACAGTAATTTCATGCCATTCTTACATTACCTTGGTTTTAGGAGCAAGACCAGCCATAAGAGCAGCAGCAGCATTACCGGCATTGTTTTCCTCGATAAAACTGATGGTCGAGTTGATAACCAGCAAACAGACGATACCAACAAAGTCTTGCCAGTCCGGGGGCTTACCACCACCATTGGCCAAAGCAATGGCCATGATAGCAGCAGCTTCCATGACCCATGAAAGGGGATTCCACATGAAACCAAGAAACTTCAGGATTTTGCTTTCCTGCCATTTTTATTGTGCAAGTTGACCTTGTAAGTGACCGAGAACTCCTAACTCCATAAAAAGAGAATATATATGGCTCTAAACAACGGCGGATAACAAAGTGCAAACCTTTTTCTCTTCTAACTTGTTGGGGCCAAAGATTTGAATCCTGTCTTCTCCTTCCTGCGATGTCAAACCTTCCCTGGAACATTTTAGCTGCTGGAAAACTTCCTCGATCGGGATTTTTTCCTGAGAAACCAAAACAAAGTTCGATCAGAAACCCGAAGCTTACTGATTTATACATGCCTTCAAATAGGATACATCAGATCACTAAAAAAACAGAAACCTTTCTTCAGGGCCCAAAAGAAGAAACCTTGTAACTTTTAACAGTTCAAGAATTTTCAGAGTTAGAATAGGCTAATAGCCCGAATCAGTTCAGGAAAAAATTTTATATCACTTTCCGAGTTAGAAACGGAAGCAAACGAGTCGGCTGCGTGTCAACTCGTGACTCGGCGAATGGGCAGAAAGCAGCCAACCGAGGCGGAGAGAGGCGCCACGAGTGCTGACAAAGAAGAAAAAAAAAAGTTGCGGTGGCGAGGTGAGGACCACCACCAGAGCTCCACGTTATAGGGACGTGCAGTACACGCGCCGCGGGATTCTCTCCGCCAACGAAGGGTAAGCCCCGCGTGATCGTGAAACACGAAGCCCGGCGAGGGTATTTCGGTCATATCATGGAAAAATTATTAATTGCAGGATCAGACTGGAGTTTTTTTTATTGTCCCAATGAGTTCCCAAAGTTTTGTTTCTTTTTTCCCAAAGACAGAAAAGGCAAAGCGTACCACGGAAAAGGTACATAAAAATCCCAACTTTTAACAAAACAATTCACATACGAAATGAAATCTTATCTTTGCTTATGATATATTTCGCAAAGTTTCTGATTTGGGATCCTTTTTTTCCTCTGTGGGTCGAAGATTAAAATGAAAATATAGATATTGACATAAGTAATTATGCATCGTCATACTGTTAATACAGAAAAAAAAAAAAGGAGAGAGAGAAAGAGAGGAAGAAAAGAAGACAGTTTTACAAGCAAATGGACTTTTGTATTTTAATTAATTATACTGCGAAAAACATTTATTGAGAAGAAGCTATCTCCAACACTAAAGGCATTCACTTTTTTTCATGTTCACATGCGTAGATCTGCTTTCCTTCTGAAGAACAAATTCGACATCTTAGAGAACTCTCTGGGCTGAAAACAGAACATATTAAGAAACACCCAGACTTTTTATTTTACTAATTCCCAATAAATTTGTTCTGTCTGCCCAATAAAACCTGAAGATTTCCCGGGGGAAAAAAGGAATCAAAATGGAAAAACTTCTGATTCCAGTATAGGATCCAGGAGGGAACAATAAAGCTTTTTACAGGAAAAATATAATGATAATCGAAGCTCAGAAATAAAACCCCCAACAAAAAGTAACATGCATGATGAAGGGATGTGTACGTATCCATCTCACTCAAGCAAATCATCAAACACCTTGCGGCCATGATAGCACGGCCGAGAAAGGGTGAGAGAAGGCGAGGGAAAAGGAAAAGAATTTTTACCAGATCAACGGTTTCGTTCTTGATATCCTCGAGACTCGACATCTCGCCCTCCTCCGCTGAACCAACGACCGCGAAAACACACCCAACCGTTTCAACACTCGATCATGCCCCAGAGAGAGAGAGAGAGGTAGGAGGAGCGAGTTTCTGTTGCAGCGACGATGCGCTTCCCATTTTATACCAGTAAAAACGACGGACGTCTCCGCCGTTTTAGTCTGGTGGGACCCACCGCCGTCTCCATTTTGCCCCTTTTTTTTGTTTTTTAAATTTTAATTTCTCTTTTTCCTGGCCCTCTATGTTTTGACCGTTGATTAGTGGCTTAATGTCCATCATTATTCATCTGCCAGTATTTGTGCGTCCGTTTCGCTAAAATTTTGGGGGAAATTTATTTATTTATTTACGTCAGAGATTAATTACGGTGTTCAGTTCTAATTTTTTTGTTTTGAATGAAACTAAATATCAATGATATTTTGTTCATATGGTGAATATTTTGAGTTTTCATGCCATTTTTATTCGTTTTTTAAAAAAATATCCATAATTTTTTATTTTAATCGTTTCAAATTCTATTTATGTTTTATTTTGCATTTTATTTTTATTACGAAGATGACTTGTTTCTTAAAATAATTCATTTTTGTTGAGTTTTTTTGTAGTATTTTATATTAATTTTTAAAAATAATATATTCTAATTATTAATTTTGATTTAATTGTATACATATATATAGATATATAAAACTTTTTATAGAAATTTTGGTTTGACATAGATTTTTCAAGCGAATAATATTTAGTGGAATTGTTATGAAAATATTGCAGGCATGTTAAGTATAGACCAATTATAAGTCATGACCAATAATAATTATTCGGGAACTAAATTATAAAAACCCCATCATAAATTACGGTTTACACACAATTACATGCTAATAATAGTACTTGATTAACTCCTCAAACAGAACATGCTGGTTATGTCGGATTCCTCTTTTGATTGAGTTTTGACTTGGAATCAACTTGAATATTTTTTTAGAAATTATTGAGATTTATGGAATAATATAATATTATATTCACAAGCCTATATATATATATATATATAATGTGTGTGTGTGTGTATAACTAATAACTATTATGGCCCTGAAGGGATGGTAAGGGAAAATGGCCCTTCCCAATTTGCCTCATGGCATGGTCAGCAATTGGAACGATGGCACATGATGTGGATAATATATTTCATTAAATAATTTTCAATCATATAACTTAATAAATGTTTTGATTACGATTTTTTTCCCGTGAAGATAATTGAAGATTTGACTTTTGATTGTGATGGGACCCCCAATAATAGAACTTCCTCTTTTCTTCCTCCTTTTTTGTTGGGAATTATCACAAATATTATTAAAAGTTTCTAATGCTGATTTCATTTTTCAAATTTTCAATTGTACAAAATTATCCTAAAATACTATTTATGTGATTCTATTATTTAAATATTTCTGCCTTATTTTTCTTTTTCTCTTCTTTTTTTATACGTGCCTTCTTATTATTGTTCTATCTATTCTAATCCCATAATATAAATCTTCATATTGTTATGATAATTTATATATTGAAAAGAATTATGACAATGAGAGATACAATATAGACAATGGTGAAAGAAACCATGAAATGGGATGAAGTATTTCAAAAAAAATATAGGATACAAATTATTATTATTATTTTGTGAATTTCGTTTTTGTAAGTTGAAAATAATTTCTTTGACAAAACAGTTGAAAATAATTTATTTATAACGTTTGGAGATCTACATCTCGTGCGTTTTCTTTTTCAGGATTCTTTTACATCCATTTATAAATAAAATTTTCATCTATATAACATGTCGTAGATTAAATTGACTTGAAATAATTTTATTTTATGATTTTCAATCTGAAAATTCATAATATTTCTTTGTTCTATTTAACTGTACACAGTATCATTTAATTGTATAATGATAATATGCCTGGCTCCTATTTTGATTCGATAGAAATAGGACACAAAATAAAGAAACAAATAAGAAATTATATATACAGAGAGAAAAAAAAAAGACGAGTTTGAAAAAACTAAATTACATGAGATATAATAGAAATCCGAAACATTAGTTATTCAGATTTAATTATTGGATATATACATTATAAGATGACTAAAATATAAGATAAAAATCATTAGTATAGTTTTATTGGAAATATAAACATAAAATCAAGATTGATTATTATTCATTTATATGAATTAGTTTAAAAAAGAAAAATTATTTTTAACTATGTTCGCATAAGTAATTATGATACTATTTTCTGTATGTATGTGTGTATATATATATATGAGATAATCTCTCCACCAACATTTTGTTGACGTTTTTTTCTGCAGCGACTAGTCTTTTTAAAAACAAAAAGACATGCCCTTTTAATTAATTTTAGAAGTGATCCATTTTGACTCCGTATATACTATGCTTCGATTTTTTCTCCTATATTTATGAATTTTATTAAATGAAAAATATAATATTAAATTACCGAAACGATGCCAATGATATTATTATAAAGAAGCGTTATAAATAAACACATGTGACATGTAAATATTAAGAAGAGTTTGAGTTTATACGTTATTATGGTTTTATATTTGGATTTAGTTTTTTAATTATAATATAAATTATATTCGAAAGAATTATTATGGTATTTAAACTTTTTCAATTATCAATAATAACAACATCAACAATTATTTTTATAATTTTTGTTGGTACGAAAATGTGAATTCAATTTTTTTATAATTTGTTACTGTATTACAGTTTTTTTTTTGTTTATTTGACGTGAATCATGGTGTTCGACATGACGATTATGGAAATATGATTTTAAAATTTAAAAAAAAAATTAAAAAATATGTGTAATTTGATTATATTTTATATAGTCCACCTTTTTCGTATATAAACTATTACATTTTCATTTGTAAATGTTATTCATGTGATAATAAAAAGGAAAAAATGATTCCGGAAAAAAAATTTAGAAGTTTTTTCTATTTACAATAAAGTGTTCACACCAATTTGGTCGTCTAGTATATATTTTTTAACTTATATATATGTATATACAATAGTTAATGAAATTAATGTTTTCATGACTCATGAGATTGCGTAAGGATGAGCAAGCTGTTACACTTGTTATTAGTTCATTTGGACTAAGAAATTATTTTCCAAATACACAACTATTTTATTTTTAAATAATTCCAATTAACCAATAAATAACACGATTGATTACTGATGATAATTTTGTTAATTCAACATTATTTAATATATCATTCGGTGTTTGACTTTTTTAAAATAATATTTCATCAATGAATTTCCTGAGTTATGTATGACTCATGAAGTGAGGCTATTTCGTATAAAACATACCTTACAATAATATTTCATTTTCTATTAAAAAAACAATTAATTATGCAAAATATGGAACACAATAATTGTTATATTAAATATCCCTGATTACTTGTCAAAATTCTATTTGAAGAGTTTAACTTTCAACAAGTCACGATCTACTCAATACAATGTAAGAAAATATTCGGTTTGCTTTGTTTGATATATTGTTGTGTTTCTCACACTCACACATACATACATAAATAGAAACTATATATATATATATATTCAATTACGCATATTGATTATGTGTAATCCCTTATATTCAAACCATATATACTAAAGACTTAATAAACATGACAAAATTTGCAGCTTTTAATTTCGAAATCTTTTTGGCCTGGATTAAAGATACAATAATGCGTGATTTAGTGAACATTACAAGAAAATATACGCACGCACGTATAATATATGCTAATCATTGTTTTATGTTTGGCTTTTTGCAATGAAGTGAAATTTTCACGGTAGAATGTCCACATCAAGAATTTTTACAACGACCTAATAAGTTATATATATATATATATATATATACCTTTAACAGTTCATTAACTCTCAAAAATATTATAAAAAAATCTCAGATAATGGATATATATATAATAGAAACTATTACTATTTGTTTTTTTTTCATAAAGTAAACATATACGTACCCAGAAATTCCTGCACCATGTACGGCCTCACATGCCGTCCTTGTATAGTTCTTCTTTTATTTTAGTTTTTAAATTTTAATATCTTTTCCTGCCTACAAAAAAATATATAGATTAAGAAATTCTCGTATCAGCCAGCTCTTAGATCGAGAAATTCCAAAAAAAAAGTATTTTGTATTAAAAAAAATTATAATCTGTTTCTTGTCACTCTGAGTTTACATTTTTTAATCGTATGATATAATACCTAAAAGAGCAAAATAAAATAGAAATTAGCGTTTCGACGAATAAAAAGTACAATTTCTTGCAGTGAAATATCAGAAAAATCCACATGACAACAAAATCTGTAAAAAAATAATGCTAATTTGAAAAAGAAATGTCTTAAAAATCTCATTGGAATTGGAATTAGTCAAACAACATCTATATTCTAATTTTGGATCAATTACGTACACTCCTTTTTATAACCATTTTAAAAAATTTCTATCAATAACCAACTTTATTCAAACGGAATCAACTAGTCTTTGGATCAATGTCTTGAAGATTCTAAATATATTAATAAGAATCAAAATTATATGAAACTCGTACATATATGATTATAGGGTAATCAACAATATATATATATATATATATTGCAAGATTTATGTGTATGTTTACTCTAGGGGTGGACGTTTCGGGAAACGGTTCGGGTTCGGGACAGAATGGATCGGTTCGGTTCTTTCAGTTTTACAAAAATAGGTACCAATCGGATTTTTTATTGTATTCGGTTCAGTTCGATTTCGGTATCGGTTCGGTTCGGTTCCTGGTTTAAAAATATTCGGTTTTTCGGGATTTTTAAAGTTCGGTTCGGTTCGGTACGGTTCCGGAAAAATTCGGTTCTCTAAAATTGGTATCGTTCGGAAAATAACAGCGGTTCCGGATCAGAAAAAATACCGTTTTAACGGTTCGGTTCGGTCCGGTTCCGAAGAACCGAACCGAAACGTCCAGCCCTAGTTTACTCGGTATATATAATATATACTTATCAACGCTACTATAAAAAGTCTATTTTAATTGAAAATTTTGCAAGGACAATGCAGTTCGACGGTCCAAACTAAAATAGATAAAGAACAAGTGGTTTCAGGAAATCATCCTTTTCAATAACAAATAAATAAATTATATATCCGTTGAGTTTCCGTTATGCACTCTGACGCCGTTAGTTTTAATAATCGGCGTCAACTCATTGGATGTCGAGCAGTTAATAAATGAGGGGGAGTGCAACCAGTGGAGATTTTCACCTAATCTAACGGGACCGTTATCCGTTACGAAGAATCTTTAGCTTTAAGGATCTGTCATTTACGTATGTGACAGACACCTACATCCAATCATACATTGCCACGTATACATCCACTTGGGCAGGATCCGTGGTACTTGTTCACGGTTAGGATAAAATCTAAACGATACCGAATCTACAGATACATATATTTGGCTGGTTTTTTTTGTATTTGATGATTATAAATATTAATAGTTTTATAATGTTATACTACAAGTGTAACAAAAATATGGCTATCTTATTTGCAAATTCTAGGATAAATAGGAAACTCTAATGGAATTTTTTTTTTTTACTTTAACTGTATATTCTGTTAAAGGGACAAGACGAGAAAAAAAATCAAATGAAATAAATGAAAAAGGTTAATCAATATGTAACTCATTCATTAAAAAGGAGCATTCAGTGGTGTAATAAACATATTACTAAAGCTGGAACCAATTTTGTAACAAAATGTTACACCTTTTGATTTTTCTTTTTAACATTAGTTTCTATCTTTTTTTTCTTCGAAATAATCAAAACCTGTCAACGTTGAGGGGTACCACCACGATCGTTATTTTTTGACCCTCTTATTAAAAATATAAAACGAATATTATTGTTTTTAATTAGAATGTATTCTAAATATAAATCATATCGACGGTAGACTTTTTTTCTATTATTATCTCGCAATTAACCGAAAGGGGCATGAAAAGTCGTATATACATCTCTTGGAAGATGAGGGAAATTATTGGAATTTGATTCACTTATATGAATCAAAGTTTGTGTGTACGAATCTAATTCTATATATATTATGATTAATAGGAAAAATAGTTGAAACAGATTGAATTTATAAAACAAAAGTGTCGATATAAGATCACTAGAATAACCACATATGAATATTAACACTCTAATTTTTACATTACGACCTATGAGTAATATAAGATTATAGTTTAATTAAAAATTACAGATATATGCCTATATATATATATATATATATAGATCTAGAGAGAGAGAGAGAGGCTTCCCGAGAAGACGAAATATTGAAGCAAATTAAGGAAGTTCAAACTTGGTCATTGTGATGAGAGACAAAATGCGATAGAAAAATATGAACCCTTTTGTCCCATCCCTTGGATTCATGAAAAAGACTACAACGCATATGACGTGTAATCTCAATGTTTTATTATTATATTCACGTACACATACGAATATATACATATATATATATATAGTGGATCGGTGTGAGAATATTTTATTTTTTGCACAAAAATCTAATGATGGGGTTACATGTTGTATTTGTGATTGTGCATCATCAGCATGTCAATAAACAGGTTTTGTATTTTTTTTGAGTGAAAAATTGAAATATATTTTACATATTTTTAACTTTAATTTTAAAACTCATAATTTATAAAATAATATATATTTACACAATAAGATTCGAGTTGAGTTCATATGGAAGTTAGGTAAAATAGTAAATATTTTTAATGTATTTTTTTTAAAACGTGCTCCACTCTTTTTTTTTTTCCATTTTTCAGGTCAACCAGGCAAAGTTGGAAATTAGACGCCTATTAGACATATAAAAAAAATGACTAAAGGATAATAATAAAATTTAATTCAATTATTTTATATTTAATCTAAATTAGATTTAAAATAAATTAAATTAGTTTAATTTAAAAAATTAATAGTAGAGATGACAATAAATTGAATAAAACAGAATAATTCAAGAGCTTTATTATTGATCTTTTTGTAACCAATTAAAGATTGTGTAAATAAAATCACCTTTTTGACCAACCGTTGAGGCAACAAAGCACGCCGACCCGATGGTCCGAGAGCTTCGAATTTTGGTTTGTGAAAAAAAAAAGTCATATATTTTTATATATTATTTTTATTGTAATCACTTTTACTAATATTTAATACGCTTCTTGGAATTTGTAATTTTCTGAAAGGGTTGGTGACGTACACTTCGGGTACTCTTTATCAACCGGTGCTCTCTCATAGACTAATGTTTGTGGAAATTTTGCTTATGGACAAAATATCGGTACGAATAAATTAAATTCCAGTCCAAATTATTTAGTTTAATTTATTTTGCTGGCGATTACCATTTGGCATTATCAAGATTCCTGATGTATGTATGTATGTATGTATGTATGTATGTATGTATGTATGTATGTATGCTAAGGAAGAAGCCCAAAAACATATAGTATATGCTTGTACTTTTGAAGATAATGGAGGGCTGTTTTTCTCGTCATCCATAAGTGTGCCATTGCCATATATATATATATACATACATGTGTGTGTATGTGTGCGTGGTGATGCAAAATTACAATTTGCGCCATCTGGAATTTGCGTGAGAACCGGCACGAGAAAACTAGGAGTCGGTGTATACATGATTTTCCTTATATATATATATATATATATATATATATATATATTTTTTTTTTTTATTTGTTTGTTTTTTTATTTTTATCACAGATCATTTATGTGGTAAATAAATTTGGTAAAATTAATGATGTCACACTATAAAAATCCGAAAAAATTAATGTGTGTCGTGTAAAAAATGACTAACGATTTTGAGATTTGATATAAACGTTTTATATTTTTTGAATTTGATTCTAGTTTTTTATCAAATTCGCATAAAATATTATTTTATTTGGATAATTTGGTGTTGGTTTTTGTTATTTTCCCTCTCTATATATAGTTTTAGATGATGAGGCCACTATTTCTGTTCATAACTAAAATATAATAAAAATATGATAACATTTGTAATAAAAAAAATAAATGAAACCAATTTAGACAATACAAGATTAATAAAAAAAGTTAAAAGATATAATTTTTAAATAAATATATTTATTTTAGTAAAATTCAAATGAAATTTGAATAGAAATCGAAACAATTTAAAATTTGATTTTAAAATCAAATATAATCAAAACTAAATTATATATATATGTTAATGAGAACAGATCGTCCTTACATGTGACAAGTTATACATTATAAAATAAATTTTGAGGCCAATTTCCGGAGATACAGACATGTGAACATGTGAAGTGTAAAAGATATTTTGGCCTTTGTGAATATATAAGCTTCGTACCTAACATATGCATATCCCACAAGACAAATAAATTTGGGACAGCTATACATGTTTTAGACCTAATTTATTACGGTAATAATGATAAAACAATTCAGACAGCTTTTTATTCGATTTAATTATTTATATTTAATGTTACAAAAAAAATAAAGCTGTACGTACCATGTGTTATCTTGGCGAATTTATTAGGTGGCCATGCCTCTGAATAATAATTTACACCCCACCACTCTCTCCTTTCATATAACATCCAATTTCTTAACAGTTTTATTTCGTTTTTTTTTGTTTGATATTTTCCTAAAATAAATAAAATATGAACATTTAAAGATAATCTTATGGATTATGTCTGTTTTAGATTTGGACGATAATCTATGTTACCATTTAATTCGGGTCATCATCAAATTATATTTATATATATAGGTACAAATAAAAATAAAAATATAGATATTAGAATGCAACTTTGTGTCAAAATATGCGCATTTATGCGCAATTACTTGACTGAGACAACACAGACAAAATACAGTTTCGATACTATTCCTAGGATTTATATTCTTGAATGAAATTAATTGAATTTAAGAAAAAAAAACACGGAATAAATTTAAACAGTACGATCATGGGATTAATCATTCCGAGTTGAAGGTTTGAATAGGGAGACATGAGCAATAAAATACAGAGCAATTTATTATGAAATTCGTTTATTTTTGTGAGTTTCGAAATAAATGCATATTTTGTTTCAATTCGTTTGTATAATTTCGTCCCGAATATCTATTTGTTCAATAAAAATTTAAGATTCAATGTATTTCTCTTATCTATTTGGTCGTATATATTTATCTAACTCATGATTTCCTTTTATAACTCTTTGTTGCTCTCTAATTGTTCTCAAACTTATTCAACAACTTTTTTCGAACCTTTATAAAACTTATGAGAAACTATTCTTAATCATAATATAATTTTTAGAAAAATTTTGTGAGATGGATAACATTTACAATTACGATCATAATATATATATATATATATAACCTTTTATTTTAAGGAAAAAAATTAAGAAACAAATTGTTCTCTAATTTCCTCTTGTTTTTGAGAATTTAGAGGTCGTGAAAATGACAAACAAACAATTGGGAAAAAAAATTGCAGTTTTTTTTTTGTCAAATTTCAACTGTTGGAATGTGACCTTTCGGACAATAACCTTTACGTTTGTAACAACCATTAAAAGTGTCTCTTTTTATTTTCTTTATTTTCTTTATTTTTTTTCTGATGAATAATAAAACAGTTGACGCCTAACCTTCTGTCTCTCAAGGTTATATTCTAGGACGGTAATAAAGACTTGCTTTAATTATTATTAATATTTACAAAATTTAATTGTCATTGAAATTTTCTTTTTCCGCATTCATTTGTATTTCCCAAGTAGACTTTTGTCATTTACAATTTAAGATGTATAATTGATACAAAGACAAAGTCTCGACTTTCAAAGCTTCAGTTACCACCAACAACAGAATCTGATTTTAGTACTATTTAACAAGACAAGCGCAAATTAGAATCTAATCCTTCGCGGAATTAAGAAATATAAAATAAATAATTTATTTTAGCCTTACAAAGTTAAGTCGTAACCACGAACCAAATTGTTAAATGAAATCAACTGAATATTCAGAGTCTCACACAAATTTAATTTATTAACCGTTCAAATCACAAAAATATTGGAAACAAAGATTACGGCACACTACATTTACAAATTTTGTTAAGAAAAATCCCAAAAAATCCATCACATTATTAAAAACTTCCAAATAAATATATATATATATTTTCTTATAAATACATAAATTATTAAAAAATTCATATAATAATACAAATATAACCAAATTACTACAAATTGTATAACCATTGATATATATGTTGAAAATTGTGGTGAAGGCGAGATATATATTTCCATCGTCGTTATCTTGATATATAAATATGATATTATTTTAAAAATTAATATATTATATAAAATTTTCAAATGCTTGGTGTATTACGAGTCAGAATTTCATATGTTTTCATGAAATTGAAAAAATGATTTGTAAAATATGTTGCCATTAAAAAAAAAGAGAGGCTATATGGGGGGGGGGGACATCTTTTGATGTCAGTTTGGATACTTTGATTGTAACAAGACAGACACTTTTGTGGCCACTCCTCAAATACTTTTGCCTTTATGAAAATTATTTGTGGTGTTCCTCTTTTTCTTTTTTGTTCACTTGTGAATTTTTTTTTTCTATTTCCATTATGGAGATTCTCTTACAAATCACATACACTCTCAAGGTTTGTGGAAAGAGTAATCACAACTTGTAATGTCCCTTTGCTTCAACATTCAATGGACCAGCATCATCCTTCTCCATTGTGTGGCCTCCCCATTCCCAAAACCCTTTTTCATTTTTTGCAAATAGAATATGAAATTCTCCAAACATTGCAATATGGACCCCCAAATAAAGATTTTTGAAGTAATGGCTCTTTGTATATGTGAACAAGGGATGACACTACTAAATACTCTGAACCCCACATGAAGGGATCACAATACATGGGGGAAAACAATGGCTAAACAAATCCTCAATCTATATGAAAAGGTTCTGTTTCATAAACTCTGCAACTTTTAAAAACATGGCAAAAAAGAAATGACGCTTAACATGAACTATTTTGGGCATTTACCAGTTATTCATTAACTGTGATACCTTTTGCAGCAGCTGATTCGTCCTGCGGCTTCATGGCTGGGAAGAGAAGAACCTCCTGCAATGGTTACAGAAGTTGTTTCCAAGTTACTCATCACATGAATCAAGAAATCCAACTGGAATTCAGTTAAGCTTTCCCTGACAGCTTAGAACTGTAGAGAGAGAGAGAGAAGGGAGACCTTGATATTCTGTGAGTCAGTAAGCAGCATAGAAAGCCGGTCTACTCCCAATCCCCAACCGCCAGTAGGAGGCAGCCCATATTCGAGGGCGGTACAAAATGTCTCATCCAATGCCATTGCTTCATCATCTCCAGATTGTCGATCCTGAATCCGGGTTTTAACCAATTCAGCATTAGGGTAAAAGTTTCGAGACCTTTAGGCAAATACCCAATAGGCTTTTTAGTATTTACAAATGATTTCGAATACCTTGAGCTGATCAGCAAATCTTTGGCGTTGTACAACAGGGTCATTCAACTCAGTGTAGGCATTGCACAGCTGTGTTGGTTAAGTAAATCATGTTGGTTAAAAGAGTGCTGAATCAAAAAGATTCAAAGAAGAAAGCAGTGATGAAACTACAGAGTTTGATCACCGTACTTCGTGCTTGTTGATGAAGAGCTCGAACCGTTCAGTCAGACCGGTCTTTGATCTGTGCCATTTTGCCAAGGGACTCATAATCTCGGGGTGGTTAATGATGAACGTTGGGTTAACACAGGTCTCTTCCAGAAAGTGTCCAACAAGCTGCACAGTGATAATATTCCAGACATAAACATGTGAATGTGGACCATGAGCCTTTTTCTCATGTATCTTCCTATGTTGACAATAGAACAGTAAAAAATATAACTAAACCTTATCAGATATACCACAGAGGGCCCCAAAATATTTGCTTTTAAGCCACGAGAGGTCTCATGCTATACGCGTGCGACTGTTCCATTTTTTTTACCTGAATGCTAAATTTCCATATTCTTTGGCAAGGTGAAAATATCTTTAACATGTTTTCCTACAAAAGTTCCATGGACTTTTCCCTTTTTTTACGTGAATCATTTTATCATGCTTTGTTTTTCAGAAAGAAACTCACTTCAGTGCATCCAAAACCTATGATCTCACTACAAAATCTCTACAACTCTAACATTCATGTTTCAGAAGAAGACATGACTTACTTTGTCCAACAACCGAGCCGTTGTCTGAGGAGGTGGGCATTTGACGTCAAACCTCGAACATGCATCAATCAAATACTTGTTAGCTTCTTCACTAGCCAAATCTTTTGGTATATTGAGGTTGGCCAACTTCTCTAACCCTTCTATCATGTCAATTCTCCTGCAGAAACAGAACATACAAACCATAATTATTCTCAGGATCAAGATCCAAGAAAAAGCTGTCTTAAACTCATGCACAATTCCACAAACCTGAATGGAGGAGTAAAGTCGATCTCAATTGGCTCCTTATCAAGCCCATTTGCATGGTATTTGATTTTATAACCACCTGTTAGTTCCTTTACCATACCTGATACAGATGTGCAGCGGGAAGACGTTCAGACGACATAAACCTTAAGATGATGCAAAAGCGAAATTACACTTTGGTGAGCATAAACAGTCGCATACCACTCAGCATTTGCTCGGTCAGTTCCATCAAGTCATTGTAGTCTGCAAAAGCCATATAGAATTCACAAGTGGTAAACTCTGGATTATGGGTAAGGTCAATTCCCTCGTTTCTGAATTGCTTTCCTATCTCATAAACACGGTCCAGGCCACCAACAACAAGCTCCTTAAGATAAAGTTCAGGTGCAATACGCATGAAAAGCCTCATATTGAGTTCATTGTGATGGGTTACAAATGGCCGGGCAGCTGCTCCACCGGCAATCATGTTCATCATAGGTGTCTCAACCTAGGAAAGTTTAGAACTTTAATTCCGGGAAAAAAAACTCTTTCCAAATACCACAAACAATTGAGGAAAAAGGACTATATTTTCTGCATGAGAAGATAAACAATGAACCTCCAAGAAATCAAGATTGTCAAGGAATCTTCGGATGTAGGAGATGATCTTAGCCCTGGTCCTGAATATCTGGCGAACTTCCAAGTTCAGCATCAAATCAAGATACCGTTGACGATATCGAGTTTCCTAACAAACACAAAACCAGTCATATTTCCATTTGAATAGATAAATACATGATGGGAACGAAACATCTAAATAATCTACGGAAATACTAGAGACCAGACCAACAGAAAGTCGTTAGTATTACACAACACAAAGAGACCTAAAGAAAATCATGGTATTCAATGGTATATGAATCTAAAAAAACCATTATAGCCCTTTGCAAAGTAAAGGATACCTGATCTTTAAGAATATATGTTTCAGGATTTCTTGTGCTTCCTGGAACCCAGATTTCGGTTTTCTGCAGAAAATGTGGAACAGGCTGGCGTAAATTAAAGGCAATGAGACAATACTAGCAACTTTGAATCTTCTCTACCTTTGAATTAGCATTATCAGCACCAGGACCAGCCTTCTGTCTTGGCATCATGTGAAGGCAATGAGACAATACTATAAATGATCGCGGGAAGATACTCAGTTCTCCCCTCTTAGTTTTTCCTGGAAACAGAATAAAATATATTCAAATAATGGATAAATAGATTCAGGGAAACTGTAATAGTAAGATCAAGGCTGTGCAAACCTGGAAACCCCGTGATACCGACAATGTCGCCACGCTTAACACTTGCATGGAGCCTCGCAAACATGGCTTCGTCCAATCCTGACTTACTGGAGAAACGAAACATAAATCAATTCAAGAGCAAACAGGAAAGAACTCGAAGGGGAACAGATATACTGACTACTCACCTTGCATCAGCCATAACTTGAACCTTGAAACCACCACCATGAAGATCATAAAAGAAAAGCTTGGAAGAGGAGGATCTCTTACTCATTATCCGTCCTGACACAATTGAAAAAAAATGGTTTTCATTCCCCATTCCAAAGATTCTATAAAGTGCAGATGGCTGAGATAAAACCACATTGAAGAGAGGATAAGATACCGGCGAGAGATACTTCAGCATCTTCAACATGCTCGCCATTGCTTAAACTACCATACTTCTCAATGTACTCATGAATGGACATCGAAACATAAAACTTGTGGGGGTAAGGATTCTCCCCTTTAGCCTTCTCGGCCGCAAGATTCTTCAATCTGTTCTCAAAGTATTGCTGCAAGACAACAGAAGAAACACATCAATGGACTCATACCCTACCCACGTTGTTGCATTTCCAAAGGATTTAACGTATGTTGAAAGGGTACATACCGTAGGGTCCATATCCTCATCATCTGCTGCAGCAGACTTCAGGGTCTGAGAGCTGGCCTTAGCAGCAGCCTACATCAATGAAAATGAAACCATTTAACAAACACTAGCATCAGAGTACAATCTAAGAAAGCAAAAAGAGGAGTCCTGAAGCTCAATTTGGAAAATAATCTATCATATATGAATGTTTTCCTCCCAAAATCTATCACATTCCACAAAATCAATTACACACTCGAAGAAACGAGCTTTTCACCTGTCTGGCTTTTTCCTCTTCCTTGCGCTTCCTCTCTTCCTCCCTCTGTTTGTTCTTCAATTCCCTCTTGAGAGCGCTGTAACATCGCGTAAAACATACGCATCAGATTCAATACCCAAAAAAGAGCGAATCAGACAAGCTGCTCCAGCGAACGTACTTCTTGCTCCGGGGTTCAGCTCCGTCGCCCGTGGAAGCGGCAGGAGAATCCATGGACACGTTCGAGACAGGTTCCGCAGATTTATCAACCGAATCCCCCATGGAAGCGAGCTTCCTTCTTCACTTTTCGGGTGTTCGGTCCGAGATTCTACGCTCGAAATGGGGAGACGACCACTGTCGGACTCTGTTCGCCGTCGACTGGGAAAATTATGGTTAAGGAGAGGCCTCTAGGGTTTTGGTTTGGGGCCTTCAATAGAGACCCAATCTCAGCGCTGGGCTTCGACCATTCCTCGCAAATATATAAATTTGGATTTCCATTATGTACATTTCAGATTTCACTTTTACAACTGGGTTTTTATAGTTCTGTACGTATTTAATTTTTCAATTTTTTATTTTTTTTCGATTACATCGATTAAATTTAAATTTAAAAATTCATTAAAATCAAAATCGCAATTGAATTACATACTTTTATATTTTCATTGGGTTTATATATAAATGGGTAAAAATATCTGGAATTAGAAGAGGAATAAAAAAAAATTCTGTAAAAATTAGAAAAAGAAAATATGATTCCTCCTCTATGAAGTGTTTACTGTTTACTAAAAGGACATTACACTTCGACGACCGAGATCGAAACAGAAGTGTGAAACTGTGTTCTGTAACTGCAGCAACTCAGAGAGCAAGCTCCCTTTTAAAAGCTTCGAACTTTTAGCTTTCTTGTCCGAAGTTTCCCTCAAAATTTCTCTCAGTTTCTCTCATTTTCCTTGTGATCTTTTCTCGCCCATCTTCCAAGATGCCGATCAACAAGGACCCATCAACTCCTCCTCCCGTCATCGGGAAAATCGGCCCGTACACCGTCTTCATGACGCCTCCGGCGACTCCTAAACCGCCGGAGTCTCCAGCCGCCGTGTCGGGGAAGCCGGTGGTGGCGCCGCCGGTTCAGCCTCCGCCGCAGCAGTTCGAGTCGGTGGCTTCGTATGAACAGAACGGCTCCATCTCGGGATTCTTCAGAAATGCCATCACCAAGGTCCAAAATGGTAAAAAAAAAAAACTTTTCTGGTTTTACTAATTAGAGTGTACTCAATTTGATTTGCCCATTTTGGGATCTTTTTTTTTTCCTTCGAACATTGTTAGTAGTTCGGGATTCGGATATGCCGGTTGATTTGATTTTCTGAATCCCTGATTGGCTGGTGAGAAAATAGCAGAAGATGATGGAAAGTGATGGGAAAATATGTCTGTTGTGTGGTTGGGAAGTGAGAGAGAGATGGAAAATGGGGATAAGGAAACTAAGTTAAAAGAACTTCACAAACTTCCGGACAACCTTGGTGTCTCTAAGTTAACTAAGCTCTCTGTAACTCTTGCCTGCTTGGATTCCGAGAAAATCCAAGAAAAGTATCAGTTGAATCAAAGACAAACATGGTTAGGTGATCCTTTTGGTTGGCCTTCTGAATCTTCTCTGGTTTGGGTATTTCAGAAACTAATTAGAACTAATCCTTAGAACAAAGAATGCACATATCATTTCAGATTCATTCTCTGCTTGTGAAAGCACAAGTGGCTTAAACAGCAATTAGGACACCTTGGTTTAAGCCATTACTGTGTTTGTTCCCGTGTCCTGTCCTGAGCAATTGTTTTTTCTTCGATAGCGCACTCCAGAGTGGATGATCATTTGGTCAGATGGTTCGGCCTAGACCAATCCAAGTATCAATGGGCTTTGGACGAGTACTACGAGACCAAAGGACCGGTAAGTTGTCTACATTAATCGGTGAAAAGGTTTGATTCATGTGCTCATCTGATGCATCTTTCTTGTCCATTTGCCTTCTTTAGTCTTTTTATCGAGTCGTGTTCCTGGTTTTTCTCGTAATGATAGCCCTGCTTCCACTGATGCCGAGTTCTCATGGAGGGTTTGGTTAAGACAATTATGTTTTTCAGGGCTAGAAGTACAAAATCATGCCTTAACATGCATTTTCAGTAGCTCTAAGGCAAACCCGGTTTCGAGTTCATTGCTTCATATCACACTTTGATCATTGATGATAAAAAAGAAAGCATATCGTCTCGGAAACGAGTTTCTTATGCTAAATAAGTGCAGTCTTAATCTGAGAATTCTTGGCCATACGCGAATGCAGGAAATGAAGGGCGTAAAAGCGAAAGAGATGCCGGGAAAAGCACAGGGCGTGTAAGCAAAGCTGTGTCTTATGTGGCTGAGGTGAATGATTTTTTTTTTGAGAGTTGAGCATATTATTGCAGATGATGATGATGATGATGGTGATGGTGATGATGAATCATAGTCCATGTAGTAATTATATAACCCCAAGTGAGTGACGCTCCAAGGAAAAAACAGAGCAAAGAATCATCACAATGGGTGTCTAAGTGTTGTGTTTTGGTAATGTGTTTGATGCAAGATGTACTCTACTGTTCCTTCTTCTGCTTCTATTATGTTATGTTCTCCGAATTGAATGTGTGTAGATACATACATCTTTGTGTGTATGTATATGTACTTACGCACATGAAAACATACGTTGGCATATGTATACGCACGGATGTGCGATATGTATCATATGGGCCGTAATATCGAAGGCCCAATAGTAACGTTACCTTTGTAGCCCAAATAGTTATGGGTTCGCGTTTTTTTATTTCCTTCAAAAAATCGTTAAAAGAAGACTTCGAACAAGGAAAAAAGAGAGAAGGTTTTAAAATGCAGAAAATATCATAAAAATAAATAAATGCAATATACTTTATTGGAGATTTATTACAGTAAATCTTAAAACAAAAGAAGTAAGTCAAAAATCATGAAAAATAATATAGAAATATATAGTAATTTCGTCGGGTCCATTTTTATAATATATTATTCTTCAGTTTTCAAATAAATATGTTCTACATTTTTTTTTTCTTTTCGCAACAAAAAAATATGTCATTTTATAATGTCAATGTATTTTTGGTTATCAATTCCAGTTTTACCTCCTTAAAATAAATATAATTTGGTTTTTAATGAAAAGTTTCAGGAATTTAATTTAGTTTTTAAATAGATAATATAGGTGAGCTAAAACTGCGGTTAATCATTGTTAAATTGGAAGAAATTCGGCGTACCTTGGTAACTTTGGACCGTCTATTGTTACAATAAACTAATGGCCAAAATCGAATATTATATAATTTCTTTGCAACTTGTGGTTAATCATTGTTAACGATGATGATTAATTAGTGGAACCCTACCAAAAAAAGCAACAAGAAAACTAGGTGCAGCACACAGTTTTAACAGGAAAAAAAAAAGCTGAAACTGAAAGAAAAAACATCTCACAACCATCACATTAATAACACATAAATAATCAATGAATTTAATCTTCACTTTTAAAATTAATATCATTTAAAAAAAATCAAAAGTAATAGTTATGATTATGATTATTATTATTATTTTAAATTTATCCTTCAGAAGTTGTTGATGGCATCGTCTAGTTTTAATTATTTAAACTAAAACATATATATAATAAAAACTTAACTACTATTTTTTTAGTTTATTTTAATCTCCCACGTTTATTGAAGGTATCACAAACATAAAATGAAATGAAAGATGTCGGTCGGTCCAAGATCTCAACCATCACAAGGTGGTCGGTCTTTCTTATTACAGAGCAGCGCCCGACATTGTAAAACGCGTAACTAGGCCACGGCCTGGGGCTGGGGCTTGTGGATGAGGAAGGAGATGCACTGGGTTTGCTTGCTGCTGTCGAACGCCATGCAGCGTATGTACGCGTTGGGGTAAGCCCCTCTGCACTCCTCGATTTCCCTCATCACCTGCATCACAAACATAAAATGAAATGAAAGATGTCGGTCGGTCCAAGATCTCAACCATCACAAGGTGGTCGGTCTTTCTTATTACAGAGCAGCGCCCGACATTGTAAAACGCGTAACTAGGCCACGGCCTGGGGCTGGGGCTTGTGGATGAGGAAGGAGATGCACTGGGTTTGCTTGCTGCTGTCGAACGCCATGCAGCGTATGTACGCGTTGGGGTAAGCCCCTCTGCACTCCTCGATCTCCCTCATCACCTGCCCCGAGTCACTGCACCCGAACATCGGCAGCTTCCACAACGTCCAGTACCTCCCGTCGTAGTACCCCGGCCTCCTACTGTTCTCCCTCTCTATCCTCCCCTCCTGCGTATACATACTCTCCATCATCATCATCATTTCTATGTATGTGTATGTGTATATGTATAGGATCCAATACATATATATGTAATAGCCAAGGATCGATCGATTCAAGGACAAACAATGTACAGGACCTCGTCGAATTCGAGAGCAGGAATCCATCCTTTCTTAAGCATGTAATCAATCTGTTTGGCGATTGAATCGTCGGACAGAGGCTCCAAATACGACAGCGTTTCGTACCTCCTGTTCTTCATCGGATTCCATGTCTGTTTTCGCTTATCAGTATATACACATACATACATATATATGTATGAATCGAACTCTGGATTTGCTTTTTTTTTTTCTCAAGAACTTAAAAGAGAAGGGATCTGAACTGAACCTTCATGCAGAGAGTTTTGGAGCCATTAGAGGACGTCTTCGAGCTCCAGGAAACAGAGTTCTTCAACGGAAGCAGCTTCGAGGAACCGGGTCTCAACCCGACATAACCGGACCCGGTTACGGAAACTCCACACGCAATCGTATTACATATCGCCATTCTTCTTCTTCTTTCTCTCTCTTTTCGTTGTTTCCAAGGACGAGTGTGCGTGAGAGAGAGAGAAGATGATGTTTATTAATGGCGGAATAAATATTTTTTTATTAGCAGTTTCTCACCTTTTTCTATTTACTAAATTATTTGTTTCATGAATACTTTCTTTAACGTTTTATGGTGTGGAAAAATCCATAAACATACCGACTGTAGATATAAATATCTCAAATTTTAAATTATTAAAGTGGAAATTATCTCATCATTTTGTATCAAATAATCAACAATAACAATATCAATTTATAATAAATAAATATCAAATTGGTATCGATTTAGTGCAAATTGACCAAATTATTTATTTTACAAATTTGAAAATTGAAGTGTTTATGTGGTACGTAGTATTTTCATGAATGTTTTTTTCTCTAATAAGTAATATCTCATCATTTTCTATAATATTTCTATTATATCTGTTCATTCTATAAATTTTCAATGCAGTATTTTATTCTTGTTTCTATATATTTAAATTTTTATACGCTTTACGAGGTGTGATGATGACGATTAGTTTGTTGAAACCATGTTTGAATGGTGCGATTCCCAATTTACAATTTCTTTTGTCCAAATATATAACAAATTTTGTGAAGCTGAGATGGTGGGGTTAGGAGGACACTTGGCATACATGTAAAAGACCCACGCACCTACCAAGAAGGTTTTACTTTGATTATTTAAATTTAGATTCACGTAAGAGTTTCGGGTGAATTCGGATTTATTATACACACCTAAAACTTCCGAATATCCAAATGTTACACTCATTTATATTAGAAATTTCACCACTATTGAAATTATACCTAATTATTATTTGTACGACGTATTATAAAGATTAACCGATGTATAAGATATTTTTTAAGAAAAAACGTTACCGGTAAGAATATTCCTCTAAGAAATGAAATGGTACTACTCACTGTAAGAATCCGAAAAATATCAAAATACTATAATATAAAAACACCGAATAATATTCTTGCATGGAAATGTTCCAACAAATGCAAATTCCCACTGGTGAGTTAAATACTTTAAATGATTGAACAAAAGGGTCAATGATAATAATTGAATAATTGTAAAATCTCAGTCGTCGACGACGTCTAATGCCACAGCTTCATGCAGAACCCAGAGGGCACAACCGCAGAGGAACCGCCAGACGCAGAACGCTTGCTCGAAACGCGGTCTGAAAACGTATCCACGATCTGCTCTGCCAAAGCCGAAGGATCACCCTTGAAAGTATCAACGAATATCTTCAAAACCCTAATCTCTTGAGGCCTCGCCCTTAAACTGTACCATGTCAGAAACTTCTGTCTGAAACTCTTCTCGATGTGTCCCGAGCATTCAAGTTGTCTTATGACCTTCACACACTGCTCGAAACCGCTGTCTGAACCGCCGTTCTCTGAGTGTTCTCCGTTCATCGCATCGCCTTTTCGCTTGGACATGCTTGCGTTTTCGATGGTTGCAGGAAAGTTCCCACCTTTAGACTTTCCGGTTCTGCCATTACGGTTCTTGTTCTTGATCTGGTCTGACCTGAATGGAGTGATGGGCAAACTGGTTTCTGAAGCATTTAGATATCTGACAAGATCTGGAGCAACAGGAACAGGAATGCCGGATCTGTTGTCTGGAACAACTTCCTTTAACTCCATATGTTCTTCACAAGAATTCTTCCTCTCGATCTGTATAACATCAGAAACGGGTTCCATGCTAACCCTTCTCGCAGTGTTATCCTCAGTGGGAGGAGGAGAATCGCCATTGTTTGGTAGATTCTTGGGGACAATAACGTTCTTCTCCTCAGTTTTCTTGCAGTAAGAGATGTAATCGTTGTTGGATTCGGCTTCAACAGAAGATGGAGTAGACAAACTGCTACAATTTGTCAGAGGGCTTTCGCTTCTTTCAACAACAGAAGAGCAATTCACAGCTTCTTTTTCAGCAGTTTGAGTAGAAATACTGATTTCTTCTGCGTGTAACTCTCGGGTGCCGGTAAAGGTCACGACTTTGAAACAATACCCTGAAGTCGGAGCCAGTCCCGAGACCACAAATCTTGTGTTTGGAGTAAAGAGAGTACAAGTTGAGTTTTTCGGGTACTCTTTCTCTGTAACCTTGCGATGCCATATACTGTAATGAATGATGTTGGCCGGTGAAGAAGGAGAAGAAGAAGAATCGTTGGCGCCAAGAACCACAGTGAGGGAATTTGCACGAATGTCCTCAAATCTAATCTTGGTTGAGCCTTTGGTAGCTGCATCTGAATCAACAGATAAGAATCAAAACCGCCAAATAAACCAGAGTTATTAGCCCCGAGTAACAACAGTAAACATCATTGCTCAGGCCACAGGAACATGATATGATGAAGGAAACCATCCCGAAATTCAGACATTGATGGATAATTTATGATTACCTTGCGTTTTGGAGCCATGAGATGAATATAATGCTACATCTGACTGTATCTTTTCAAGAGACTCTAAAGCAGAAGAGCAGAGTCTCTGCACCTCCGGCCCTGAATGAAGTCTATTGACAATTCCCCTACCCATCTTCATCGGGTGACCGGTCAAAGGACCTACTTCCTCTTCAAGATTCTTCACGGCTTCTGCTACAATCTGATACAGCTTTTGATACTTCTTTACGCCCCTTAGAAGCTTCTGACCTAAGAAAAGACGGTAACAAAGTACGTCTACCCTTCTGGTTTCCTTTGCAATAGATAATTGCTTTTTCCAACATCTGAAACGAGAAGTAGTTAGAGGACGAGATCCATAGATTATATCTTTGATGTTCTATCAGCGAGTAACATGAAAAAGATACTGAAGAAGATGATTGATTACTCGAGCAAGTCGTTTGCTTTCCCACAAGAAACACAGTAGAAGCATCCATCAAGAGCGGTGTTTCGCTTATCTTTCCCAAGACCGGATCTCTCATTCTTGAAAGAACATTCAAGATGGCAAGACAAGCCACAAGAATCATCTGAGAATGGAGGGTCTGAACTGCAGGCCAGCCAGAGACTAGGATCTTTGTTGTCATCATACTTGTGGCAGATGCAACAAGAACACCTTCTGCAAAACTTATCTTCTTGTCTCAATACAGCCCGGCATGCCGAGTTTTTGCAGTGGATAGCATTCTCACCTGAAAATTTCTATTTTCGGGTTAGTATATACTTCAAAAGAAAAAAAAATATTCAGTGGAAAATTACTCCTATAAAATGGTTGAGTGGCATCAACAAAGGAAAGATGTTACCTGCAGTATTCAGGACAACACGAGAAGGGTTGTCAACCTTCCTCTGTCGCTTGGAGTGCCTCTGACTCGGCGATGAATCCCTCTTCCGTTCATCTTCTCCGGATTTTTTCTCAGATACAATCTTCAAAAGGGTCTCAATGATCTTCACTTTAGTCAAGCCAGTGTATTTTCTTTCCTTCCCCATTTCAGCACACAAGATCTGAAGAATTTCCTGGCGGCTCCATGTCTGCAACAGTTCAGAGGCTAGATGAGACTGTTTCGACAGTTCATAAACAAGCTGTCTCTTTTCATCAATGCCCATTTTGCTGCATTTCGATGGATCAGCTCCAGCTCCTGCAGAAAGAAAGGACAGGACACAGATGGTTATCAGAACTGACAATGCATTCCATCCATGAAGATATGATCCAACACAGACACAAAATAAACTGTCCGCTTACAGCAAACTAACAAAGAGACCTCGACCTTAACAGGACATAACTCGTAACAGAACCGTGTGTTCTATGTGAGATTCAAACCTTTGGTTGGATCAAACAGACCCCATGGCTCCGAGATATCAAACAAGCAAAGACGAAGCTACAAACCAAAAGAGGACATCATCCTATTATGGGTGTGTTTTGGCAAACACTTGAAAGAGAACAAAGAAAGTAAAGAAAGAGAATCTGAGACAAAAGATTAGGTCTGGCAAAGAACGAGGCTCAAGATTCCTTTCAGATTCCCACATTCAATCGAGAGGCTACAACAATAGAAATTCAGTCCAGACACAAACAAAGCCATGTCCTTTATCATCCAACTCAAAAAGATCAACTCATCAACCAATGAACTTCGGGCTCAGTGTTGGTGGAAAACACAGTATTTCGACCAGAACCAATCAACGAGAAAAGCGAAAGCCCACCATCAGAATCGTCAATCAAAACTCACAGAAAAAGGAGAGAGATTAGAAGAAGAAGGGGAAAAAAAATCAAGTTAGTAAAAAGCATACAGTAGTGATCTTCACGGGGAAAAAAAGCCTCAAACTTTCAACTTATTGGATAAACAAAAGAAAAGTCCTAACGATACAAATCAGCATCCAAGGTCTCAATATCGGTAAAAAATAAACTAATCTTAAAAAAAAAAAAAAAGCCAAGAAATTTGACCATCATACAGAAACCCAGATGACGATACACGAGTTTCGATGAATCTAAAGCAAAGTTTTTTTCTCAAAAACCATGGAACCCAGAGAGAGAGAGAGAGACGTTACGAAATTTACCCTCGAGAGAGGAATCCATAGTCACGAACTGCAGAAGTAATCAAAGCCACATTACCATCAGAACCACCCCGAATCTTCAAACCCTGCGACAGAGAAAACAAAAAAAAGCTTGAGAAAAAGAGATGAAATCTTCAGGCCACGATATAAAACGGCGGAAAAGATTGGACCGAAAGGAATCCCAGACAAAAATAATAATAAGAGAACATAAACACGAATACCCAATAAGGAAAGCTGAGAAATTCGTCCACTAACAAGAGAATCCCACTGTTCTCTCTCTATCTCTCTCTCGACGGAGAGATTCCGGGTAACAGAGTGACCGGAGAACACAGAGAGAGATGGATTCAGATTCCCACATTCAATCGAGAGGCTACAACAATAGAAATTCAGTCCAGACACAAACAAAGCCATGTCCTTTATCATCCAACTCAAAAAGATCAACTCATCAACCAATGAACTTCGGGCTCAGTGTTGGTGGAAAACACAGTATTTCGACCAGAACCAATCAACGAGAAAAGCGAAAGCCCACCATCAGAATCGTCAATCAAAACTCACAGAAAAAGGAGAGAGATTAGAAGAAGAAGGGGAAAAAAAATCAAGTTAGTAAAAAGCATACAGTAGTGATCTTCACGGGGAAAAAAAGCCTCAAACTTTCAACTTATTGGATAAACAAAAGAAAAGTCCTAACGATACAAATCAGCATCCAAGGTCTCAATATCGGTAAAAAATAAACTAATCTTAAAAAAAAAAAAAAAGCCAAGAAATTTGACCATCATACAGAAACCCAGATGACGATACACGAGTTTCGATGAATCTAAAGCAAAGTTTTTTTCTCAAAAACCATGGAACCCAGAGAGAGAGAGAGAGACGTTACGAAATTTACCCTCGAGAGAGGAATCCATAGTCACGAACTGCAGAAGTAATCAAAGCCACATTACCATCAGAACCACCCCGAATCTTCAAACCCTGCGACAGAGAAAACAAAAAAAAGCTTGAGAAAAAGAGATGAAATCTTCAGGCCACGATATAAAACGGCGGAAAAGATTGGACCGAAAGGAATCCCAGACAAAAATAATAATAAGAGAACATAAACACGAATACCCAATAAGGAAAGCTGAGAAATTCGTCCACTAACAAGAGAATCCCACTGTTCTCTCTCTATCTCTCTCTCGACGGAGAGATTCCGGGTAACAGAGTGACCGGAGAACACAGAGAGAGATGGAGAGAGAGAGAGAGAGAGAGAGAGAGAGGGAAGAGAGAGATGAGGAGATGCAGTTTTATTATGGTGGTGCCAAAAGGTAAATGGCATGTCATCTTTCTTTTTTTTATTTTTTTTATTTACCTTCGTCGAGTTTTTACTTATTTTTTCCTTTTTTTTTGTATTTATAGAAAAATACCTAACTTCCGCAATTTGATGCCGAAAAATATTCATAGGGATTAATCATATGACAAAATAAACAATGCGATGAATATTTTCTTTTCATAATTATCAAAATATTTACTATACTGTTCTCTAGTATTATCTAATACCACGTGGCGCAGCATGATTGGATGGCCGCATGCATTGGGCGTGCGATGGGAACATTGGCTACCATAAAAAGATTGGAAGACTTTGCTTTGAAGACGAGAAAAGGACATGTGCCTAACGACGTACGAAGATATAAAATTTTAAATTATAACAGATCATACGAAAATTTGTAATTGGTCATTTTATTTGTATTTTAATAAATCAATAAAGCAAGTGAAAACAAAGATATGGATTCTTTTGTGGTGTATCATAGCTTTTATTTACATGTTTTATGATGCGTGCATAATTCCTTATTTTTATTTTAATTATTATCCATTGACTATAAAGAATTTTTTTTTTGGTAAAAGATTATAAAGAATATTGAGTGTGGGAATCTGAAATTACTAAAAATGAGATACATTACCTCAAATTATAGGGGTAATATGTGTCTATACATATATACACACAATATAATGATACAAATATTATATTTATACACAAATATACAAAAAGAATAAAAGTTTGGACCCACATGCATGTGTTCGAGTGGTATCTGGACTGGAAGTGAGGGTATTCCTCCTACAGATCAGAAGTTCGAATCCAGACATGCGGGGAGGGAGAGGCATAGCCAAAGACGGTGTGTTCAAAGGCTGCTCTCGGACCCAAGGAGATGTAGGTTGGGCCGAATTCACAGGTGAACTTACTGATTTGACAAAAAAAAATATACAAAAAGAAAATATACCCCATCTGTATATACATACAAATATATTTCTTTTAGGAGATGACGAGATAATCAATTTTTCACTTTTTCCTTTTTCTATTTTTTTTGCTATTTCAGAAATAGTTTTAGTATTTAGAAAAAATAGACATTTATTTAGGATAAATAATAAAATTTATATATCAAAATAAGTTTTTTATTCAGATGCAACTTGTGAAAAATATTTCACTGAAAACTATATATGGGTGGCACAAGTTCGTGCCCATTTGCGCCATTATATATACATCCAAAGCCAAAAGGTATAATATGTCAAAGTGGGTCATAAAGATGCCATGACCATAATCCTTGAACCATGCATGTCTACTTACAAGATTATCCACAACCATGCTGTTAATTACATTTTAAACCACAAATTTAGAATCACAATATAATACGTAACACCTTGAATAACGATGAAACAAGGGTTTTTCGATCTAATTATTGGATTTATTAATTGTATTTATATCCATAAGTTATAAGTTCATGCAGTATTATCTTCGGATATCTGTACCTATGAACAGATAAATAAATTCATACATACACACACATACATGTTCCAAAAACAAAACATTTTTCAAAATACATAAATTTTCAAAATTTTCTTATATATATACATACATATATATGCAATTTTATATATATATATTTGCATTCTCTTTTCAACTACTCAATAAATAAGGATAAATATTAGTGTGTTTAAATGGGGGCATTATCCAAAATACCCTCCTTATGCTAAAACTACTTCTGCACATACCCTTCTCCAGTTGTGACTTTGTGACCAGAATTTATGTATGGTCACATGATGGTCACATTGGCCATAACATTAAATTTATGGTGATTACATTAAATCACTATGGTCACACCTTACATATCACACTAATCATTTGGTAAAATCATCAAAAATCTACCAATGTGACCATCATGTGACCATACAATTATTTTGGTCACAAGGTCACAATTGGAGAAGGGTAGGTGCAGAAGTAGTTTTAGCATAAGGAGGGTATTTTGGATATTTTACCGTTTAAATGTTGTTAGTAGGATAGTTTATATCTTAGAATTTCTTGTAAATACATAAAGCAGTTAAAAAAACATGAAATGAATATATATACTTTTTCAAAATAGATATATTTTCAAAATTTTCTGAAACCATCCATCAACCATTAGTGCTGTCAACGGAAAATCAGCCAAAATATCACATATACATATATACACACTTACACGTATATATATACAAAAATATATACACATATATATACTATATATATATATAGACATTCAAAGATTTTCATCTGTTTATTTATGCGATGAACACTATAAAAGAAGGTTATAAGGTCGGTATACATATAAATATACAATGCAATTTTAATTATTTAAAAGTAAAAAAACTGATTATAACCCAAATTTGGAAAGTTCAACCGATAGAACGGGAGCACAAGGCATCTTTTCCGTACTCAGTTCGAATCTTAAATTTGGAAAGAGAACATATTGCATATATTCCCAATCATATGAATGGTTTCCGGTCTCGGATTAGTTTGGGCCTTAATTCAGGATATTCGGTTTTAAAATAAAAAAAACCGGTTATAAGCGTTGATATCGGCATAGGTTACATGGGACAAACACACGAAACGAAACAACATTCCCCGACGTCTATATCTCATTCTGTCTTCACAGACACACACCAAAAACACGTACACATATAATAAGACGTGACGTGAAAGAATATGATACGGGCGAGTGAAAGAAATTTCCCTTTTGCACGATGTCTTTCTCTTTTTGTAGTATTTGAGTTTATATTATTTTTTTTAAAAAAATATTAGAGGTAAACTAGTTTTTTAGAAGATTAAATTATCCCTATAAATGTGTCGAAGCGTATATTATAGATGATCTCATGTAGCAATTTCTAGTTATATGTAAATGTAATATATGTTGTTGGATAAACATGTTATAATTATGGTAAAAAAAAATTACAATAAAGTTGCACATTATACAAAGGACCATATTGTTTCGGCAAAATCATTTAAAACTTTTTATATCAAAAGGTGTATGTACATATTTTTAGTACACATGGTCCGTCCCATCATCATAATGTCCTTTCTAGCACTTTTATGAAAATTAAAAAGAGATAATACCATCACACAAAAAAAACAAATAAATGAGAAATTTTAGAAATTGTGATTAACTTTTTGGTTATAGCCAAACGTTTCCGTTTAGGATGTTCTATGATTTTTTATTTGAGTTTTTCAATTTCCGTTTTTCGATTTTGCGTTTAGTTTTCATTTTTTTAAATTTTATTTTCGAAACGAATTATTAATTTCATTCCACATTATTTAATCATGTTACATTTATGACTTTGCTTCTTCTTTTTTTAACGCATTCTAACATAATAATAGTTTTATAACGACATTGTCCATATAGTCGTAACATAATAATAATAATTTTGTATTTATTTTACATTTATGACTTTGCTTTTTTTTAAAAAGGCATACTGACATAATAATAGTTTTATAACAACATATAGTCCAAACATAATAATATTTTTGTAACTAACAACATAGTCCATCTTTGGGCCGAAGGGCATAAACCCGCTTTTATTCGGATTCCATTTCTTTGGAATTAGCTCAAGTGACAATTGGCAATGGGCGTTTAGGTTATTTTGGTTTTATAAAAATATGTATCGATCGTTTAGTATTTTATATTCAGTTCGGTTCAGTTTTGGTTTTTATAAAAAAAATAGTTTTTTAAGAATTTTTTGAGTTTTCGGATTTTTTTTAAAATTCAATTCGATTCTGAAACATTCAGTTTTCTAAAAAAAATACCATTCGAGGATTTCATACAGTTCGTTTTGGAAAAATACCGCATTTTTTGGTCAGTTTGAATTTTTTCGGACATATAGAACCGAGTCCAAAGCCGGGTCTTATCAGAATCAGGTTTGGATTCAGACATTAGTTTTTTTATAAAAAAAATGAATCATTTTTACGATTTTTTAATAATCGTGTTTTCGAACAGTTAGTCCGACCAAACTCGAAATCCCGATTTAAGTCCGTTTTAAAAAATCTTACTTATTTCCAGACCTTTAAATTTAAACTTGAACCTCATCATTTTTCAAACGGTTCGTGACAGATTCGACGCGGGTTTCGGGCTTCGGACCAAAATTGATACCCTAGTCCTTGTTAACTAGATTGCCTCTATGACATTCTAGTTTCAAACACGCATTCCGCTAACGAATTGCAAAGGTGTGGAGTATCTTCGCGCTCTCTGCCATTGGTAGATATGTTTAGACATCATGGATTCCGGCAGCGAAAGCAATCACTCCTATATAAACACACACACATATACATATATATATATATGTATATATATATATATAGACACGAGTGAAAGAACAGATCCTGTTCTAAGCAAGGATGTTGTACTTTCCTCCCAAACAATGGGAGACTCAGAAAAAAGAAATCTTTGATTGATGAGATGCATCTAAGAAAGTAGGAATGTTCATCTCGTCAACAGTTGTTCAAATTAAGATCATTACCCGTTGCAATATGCAACGAATGAATAATTAAACTTCTGTTCTTCTGCTACCCTTTTGTGCTCGAGTTGTGTATGATCCATGCATGCCCATATCAATTTGCATCCAAAAATTGTTTGGATAGTCCATTCATAAGCATTTAATGAAACCACAAATTTTCGCCTTTTATGAACAAACAATTGTATCGATTAAGATCATGTTGTATACATCGAGAGATCAGATTAGGGTTTGGTTTTTTTTTTTGGGTAAAGAGATTAGGGTTTGGTTTTCATCAACGTGGGAAAGAAAGTTGGTGGGCGTTGTTGGATTCATATGATTCACATTTCTATCTACTTTTTTGTATCGCCTCCTCCACAAATACTCCTTGCGTGGGATTTCGTTATTTCAAAAAAAAAAAAACTCATTATATTTAAATTTGCTTCACATATTTTTTCCCCTTATTGAATTCGAATTTCTCAAGACATAAAACATGATTTAGCATACCTGTGAAAAAAAACGTGAATCAGTAACGTGTAAAGCTAGCTATATTTCTTTTTTAAACTATATTGTATAAATAAATGATGTAATTAATTTAGATATATTTCTGATAAACAAAACAGATGATTTGAATTTAAATTAGTCTTTGAATTTATATTTTGGACCAAAGATGATTTATCTCAAGGTGATTATAGACTCAAATGACATGACAATGAACTCACATATATATGTATATATAACTGGATATTTTGGGTTTCAATTACATTTGATTCAGTTATTTTTAATTTATTTTTTGGTAAGGGTTAAAATATATCTTTCGTTTTTTATTTGGTCTGGATCTATTCAAATTTGATCCCAATTTAACTTTTACTAAAAAATATTCATCTCTTTTTAAAAAACATATTACTCTGTCTAGGTTTTACGTGAGGGATTAATTACATGGATGTATTCAGCTAATATAAATCGAGCCTAATCAAATATTGTTTAATTAAAATACTTTTTTATGTTTATTATAAAAACGTCGATGCCTATTGTTAATTTGGACATTGGCATTTATTATTATTTAAACTCTGTTGACATTAGAGAACTCACGTGATAGTTGTTTTTAACGTTATGAAAAAGGCCCCTTTAATTAAAAAGTTGGACAATGAACTCTAACCACAATACTTAAATACAATTACATATATATATTTATGACTATTTGGCAGGGCGTCCCAATGCAAACACTATATATATAGTTTATTTTTAATCAATTTTAATATATATATATATATATATATATATTAAGATTTTATTAAAAAATATATATTTCAATTAATTTAAAATATAAAATTAATTTTATATTTTTTTTGTGATAACATTACAAACTTTATTTTTTTTTAAATTAATGACTCAATTTTTAAAATAATACAATTTAAAAAAAAATGGGATCCCAACAAATTGGGTCCTTATCAAATGCATCACTTGCACTCTTATAAGAACGGTTGTGCTAATTGGATATATATATATATATAATTCTAAATACAGAAATGATTCCAAATACAGCTTATACGGTTTAGTAATTAGGTTAGTTTTAATAAGTGGGGGACTTAAGAGATTGGCCACAATAATAAATGAGATGAGTAAAATTAATTATTTTTCTTTTAATAATTAATAAAATAACAAGAAATTATGATGATTAGGAGTGTCAATCGGGCTGATTCGATCCGACCTGACCTGAACCGGTACTTGGTCCGAGGGTTTCGGGTTCGGACTCGGACCGGTCCGATTTTTTTGGGCCTATATCATCAAGCCCGAAGTCCGAAGCCCGGCCCTATAGACTTTGGGCTTGGACCGGACCGGTCAGATCGGGTCGGCCCGCATGATTTTCTTTATTAATATATTTTTTTCTTTTTTTCTTAAGATTTTTTTAAGAAAAATCAGGTTTTTTTCGGGTCAGCCCGAATCGAACCCGAAGCCCGAATCAAGCCCGGTCCGAAAGTCTGAAAATTTTCGAGCCTCAATATTTCGGTCTGAAATCTGCTATTTTTCGGAACGGGTTTCGGGTCTCGGGCACAATTGACATCCCTGATGATGATGTGGTGGTGACCAAAGGAATGTAGAAAGCTAGACATTGCAATTACGCAGCTTAATTAACCATGGTTCACCCCTTATATTTACTTGGTAAAATTTTATATAAACACAGTGAATTTTTCTAAATTTTTATAGAAATATCTGAATTATAAAATTTTTATATAAATATTTAAAATTGTCAAAACTTTTATATAAATATCCAAACTTTTAAAAATTTTCTGAATAAAACTAAAATTTATTATCGACGTTTAATTTATAATAGAATCTGAAAAAAAATTTGAATTAATATTATGATATATTATATTAAAAAACGTTAACGAATATTGTTTAATTTGAGAAATTTTCAAAATTTTGAATATTTTTATAGAAATCTTGAAAAGTTTAGATATATATATAGAAAATTTATAGTTTAGGTATTTATTTGATAATTTTATAAAAGTTGAGTTATTTATATGCCATTTTATCATATTTATTTATATATATTTACATATTTATGTATATATTTATATATCACCATCTCCCTCTCTCGGTCTCAGGAGTCTCTCTCTCATCAGCACAAAAAAAAAAAAAAAAATATAAGCAGAGAGAGAGAGATCTTCTCCACCGAGCTCAACTACTACCTACCATGGCGTTGTCTTCTCCGTCGGACTCCGTCAAGATTTCGCCGTTCGGTCGCATGTCGGCGATCATTAAGGGCAAGTCGGGGATGGCCGACACTGCCAACGCCTCCGCTTACGAGTCGTTTGCCGCCGAGTTCGCCGCGATTATCACGGAGAATAGGGAGTTTGCTTCGCTGATCACCACCTCCATCGCCGTTCTCATCGGCTGCGTCGTCCTTCTCGTATGGCGGAGATCCGGCACCGGCGGTAACAAGCCCAAGCGCGTCGAGCCTCCGAAGCCGTTGGTCCTGAGGCCACGTGAGGTGGAGGTCGACGATGGGAGGAAGATGGTCACTATCTTCTTCGGAACTCAGACCGGAACCGCCGAAGGTTTTGCTAAGGTGCGGAGACCGTCTTTTGCATTTGAGCTGTGTGTTTTCACGACTGTACACTGTACTTCGAATTTGTGTGATGGATTGAATTTGTGAAACTACAGGCGCTTGCGGAAGAAGCTAAGGCTAGATATGACAAGGCCAGATTCAAAGTCGTTGATCTGGTACGTCCCAACAAATTTCCAGGAGCTTTGATTCAACTTTCGTTTAGCTGTGGTAGAAATTCGAAAGCCACTTCTGTTAGTTTGCTTCTCGATCTGATTCTGGATTTTTTGCAGGAAGATTATGCACCGGAGGATGATGAATACGCAGACAAATTGAAGAAGGAGAAAATCGCTTTCTTCTTCTTGGCCACGTTAGTATTGCCAGCTGATTACTCTATGTTCCTCTAACCGTTGGGAGTTTAGCTTTTTCTGGGCTCATTTGGTTTTACGAATGGGTTTCAGATACGGAGATGGTGAGCCTACAGATAATGCGGCGAGATTCTACAAATGGTTCACAGAGGTGAGCCCTTTTTTGAATTATAGTACACAACCAGGTGTTGATTTCTGGGTTTCTGACAAGTTTGATCTGGTTTTACAGGGGAATGACAAGGGAGAATGCGTCAAAGACATGAAATATGGAGTCTTTGGGTTAGGCAACAGACAGTACGAACATTTTAACAAGGTTTAGATGGGATCTTTATCCTTACACCCTATGTTTGGTTCTCGGTTTCACTTCGAAGTTATATGCTCTGGAGTGTGCTAATATTCGAATTGTTTCCTTCTCAAATCTATGTACAGATCGCTAAGGTGGTAGATGAGATGCTTGCCGATCAAGGTATACACAATTCTTCCGCCCTTTTCTTGTTTCCTGTTCTCTGCTTTCCTCTTGGCTCTGCTCTGATGTTGAAAGTGCGGGTGGAAAACATGTATGAGTCAGTAGCTTGTTCTTTATCTGTGATTCGGAGCTCGAATTGATTCTGACTTGCTGAATACTTTGGCAGGTGCGGACCGTCTTATTCCCGTGGGTCTTGGAGACGATGACAAATGCATTGAAGATGACTTCACTGCATGGTATATTATCCGAGTCAAAATTGTTCTCTTCTGTTGCGTTAGTTTTGGTATCATATTTATTTACTTTTGGCTCATGCTGCAGGCGAGAATCGTTGTGGCCAGAGTTGGATAAGTTGCTTAGGGACGAAGGTGATGCAGCTGTTGCTACACCTTACACTGCCGCTGTGTTGGAATACCGGGTTTCCTTCCATGACGCCGAAGATGGAGAACTGGAGGACAAGAACTTGGCCAACGGGAATGGTCATACACTTTATGATGCTCAACATCCTTACAGGTACTCTCCCGACAAGGCCCTTTGGAGGTAATTTCTTGTCATATATATACATATATTAATCGATCTAAATAGTGCTTTCGTTTGCCGCTTAAAGGGCTAATGTTTCGGTAAGGAAAGAGCTTCATACTCCAGAATCAGACCGTTCTTGCACCCATTTGGAATTTGACATAGCTGGTACCGGGCTTTCGTGAGTTTTACTCTCTTTTCCTATGGCCCTTCACTAGTTTCTCCATTTATCCCTTAAGAATATTGCAGATAGTGAATGTCCACCATCCATATGTTGTCTCTTAGGTACGAAGCAGGAGATCATGTCGGTGTATACAGTCAGAATTCAAGTGAAACGGTCGAGGAAGCACTTAGGCTACTGGGAATGTCAGGCGAAATTTATTTCTCCCTCCACACTGATAAAGCGGATGGCACACTGATCACTGGCAGTGCACTTCCTCCTCCGTTTCCACCTTGCACTCTAAGGACGGCGCTGACTCGATACACTTGTCTTCTGAGTTCTCCTAAGAAGGTTTGTCCGATTCTGATCTCTTCATATGATTGTCGGTTCTGTATGTCCCAGTTTTTCTGATTCTTGATTTCCTTTATTCACTTTTCTTGTTGTTTATTGCAGTCCACGTTACTTGCTTTGGCCGCTCATGCTTCAGATCCAGAGGAGGCCGAGAGATTAAGACACCTCGCATCACCTGCTGGGAAGGTTGTGTCTGAATTTGACGTGGAATTCCTTTCTCTACTGCAATTTCCTTTTTCATACTAATGAATGGCCTTTTGAATGACAGGACGAGTACGCGAAATGGATAGTAGAAAGTCAGAGAAGTCTCCTCGAGGTGATGGCCGAGTTTCCATCCGCCAGGCCTCCACTTGGCGTATTCTTTGCCGCCGTGGCTCCAAGGCTGCAGCCGAGGTTTTATTCAATCTCGTCTTCTCCAAAGTGAGTATTATAGAAAATCTTTTGCGTGTTTCTGTTTGTGGTATTGTAGAATTTTCTCATGTAAATAACCATTCGCCACAACTTTTTTTTTGGGTAGGATCTCACCATCAAGAATTCATGTAACGTGTGTTCTTGTTCTTGATAAGATGCCAACCGGGAGGGTACACAAGGGAGTCTGCTCTACTTGGATGAAGGTATGAATGAATCCTCTTCCGTGTTATGCCATTACTGTCGTTTTCGTTGTGTTTCTGACTCCGAATTTGCATGATGTTACAGACTGCTGTGCCTTTGGAGAAGAGCGAGAACTGTTGTTGGGCACCGATTTTTGTGAGGCAGTCCAATTTCAGACTACCTTTGGATGCTAAAGTACCGATTATAATGATCGGTCCAGGCACCGGGCTGGCTCCCTTCAGGGGTTTCCTTCAGGTTGGATTCGGGTTCCATCTACCCCGAGTGTTCTCGTCTCGTCTCTCGAGATTAAAATCGAGGGTAACGATTTCTGTGCTGTATAAATATGCAGGAAAGGCTAGCCATGAAGGAATCCGGGACCGAACTTGGATCATCGATTCTGTTCTTCGGATGCAGAAACCGTAGAATGGTAACTTGTCTCTTCAAAGCCAGAATCTCCATGGCATGCATGTTGAATTCATCTTTGCTAGATTTGTAAAAACAATTTTCAGGATTTCATATACGAGGATGAACTCGAGAGATTTGTAGAGAGTGGAGCTCTCTCGGAGCTTGTCGTCGCGTTCTCACGAGAACGATCCTCCAAAGAATACGTCCAGCACAAGATGATGGACAAGGTATCTTTTTTCTCCGTGATTTCTGACAAGAATCACGGGACAATGCCTGTACAAATATGTAAATTAAACTTCACATCCATATATTTTTTATCTGTTCGGGGGCAGGCGTCGGATATATGGAAAATGATTAGGGAGGGAGCGTACGTATACGTATGCGGTGATGCAAAGGGGATGGCGAGAGATGTTCACAGAGCTCTCCACGCTATAGTTCAAGAACAGGTACCCTCTCCAATCCGAACTCCATCTAGTATCCCACAATGTCCGAGCCGAAACCCTAAGCTCTGCACAGTTCCTAATACTTTCCCCGGAAACTCATACGTGTGCGTTTACGGGTTTTATCCTTGACGGGTTTTGATTGAATGAATGGGTGAAGGGATCTATGGAGAGCTCGGAAGCAGAGAGCTTTGTGAAGAATCTGCAAACCAGTGGAAGATATCTCCGTGATGTTTGGTAAGGAAAAAGAACACAGACAACAGACTTGGCCATGGAGCTTACTAGAGGAAGCAGTGGAAGACTCTCTCTCGGTCTTTTCATAAAGCTTTTGGACAAAAACTTCAGGAAAGCCCCATTTGTCATTATAAGCTTAATAACCTCTTTATACATTTTCTTGTTTATATTTTTGAAAAGTTAATTACAATCGTAAGTATAATGATAATTATTACTATTTCACGTCTTCTACAAATCATAGGGAAAGTGGAGTGGTTGGTGATATTTCATATTTGGCACTGTTATATGTGCCCAACAATAGGGAAGAGTTCTCTTATGAGTTATATATAGTAAGCACATGATACGTTGATTAAAAAAGACACATCCATTGATTCTATGGTTCAGGTACAAAGTCTTCTGATCGAATTCACAAGTTTTCAATTTCAATTCGCTTCGTTTAAAATAGGGTTTAGGGTTCATTACCAGAGTCTTTTAGTCTTCATCTGCATCTCCGAGTTCCTCATCCTCAGGTACACCACGGATGTACAAAACATTGTTGCACCTGCAGAGAGATCGGAACCCGAAATAGTTGAGATCACGAGCGAGCAGCCAGCTCCACTTCTCATGATTTTATTGGTCATGTATGTATATATATATATATATATCATTTGCAGAACAATAATCTGAGTTTGAAGTTATGGAACAAGGGGTGAATGAATTTCACAACCATTGAATCTAGGAAAATTATCTTTTTACCTGATCAAGATCTCCCCCAGGTTTCCAGTTAACTGGCCGTCAATGTACTCTTCAGCACTCCCCAGCTGCGAAAAGTACCGAGAACATGAGTTGCTACAATGATAATCCATAGCACATGTGTGTGTATATATATACATGCCCGAGTAATGATAACTTATGCATGGGTTAGAATGCATGTCTTTGCTCAAGCATTTTGTAGGAACTAGGGACAACATTACAACAATAGTGTTTTTTGCCGTATGAATGAACATAACACACAAACATTTGAACATAACGCGAAGACCAAGCTTCCTGAATCTAGGGTTATGTTAGTCTGTTTGTACAATGAATATGGAAGCTAACAAGGCACCTGCAAGTTCATGTAGGAGTCCACAGAGGCCAGAAAACCTGAGTCACCAACAATTCAGAAAAGAAAGTAGGACATAAGCTCCGGTTATTCAGCGGTGCCAATTTCAGGTAGAGAAAAAGACGGTACCTTTGTATTCCATTCCCCATTTAAGCTTGACGATTACCGTTTTGCCAGTCAGGTTGTTCAAGAATGGTTTCGGGTTTACGGGTATGGTCTGAAACATAGCAAAAATGGAGCATCAAACTTTCCGACATATCTGCTGTGACAGTGGTCGAAATGTAGAATTGGAATCCATACCGGCAAATCTAAATTGCGAAAAAGAGTTTAAGTTTTTCCTCTAGCTATCTCAAAACGGTTCCCGGTTTACCGGTATTGTCTGAAACATGCAAAATGGGGCATCAAACTTTCTGAGATATCTTCTGTTAAAATGGTCGAAATGAAGAATCTCTCAATCCACACAGACAAATCTAAATTCCGAAAAAGCGAACATTTTCCTCTAGTAATCTCAAAACGAACAGAGAACAGTGGTTCATTCTGGATTAAACTTAATAAAATTGCAAAGCTCAACATGTTTCCCAAGGAGCAGAAACTAGCAGCTACCTCACGAAATGCAAAGATGGGATCATACAGGAAGACGTGCCCGGCATTACAAAACATACAGAAACGGAAACATTTAAATTAATATAGTTCCAAATCGCTGATACTTCGAGATTTCTTCATAAATTAAGAAAACCCAACAAGAAACATACATGAAATCTCCGTAGAAAAGAGGATTGTATAGCTTAGAGATTCAGCTCCGACAGCTTTTCAAGCCCTAAACCACGTGAATCTACGACTTCCTAACCCTAAGTTGCGCAAAAAAAAAACGAATTTCATATTCCACCAAGAATCCGTAAAAATCAGCTCAAAGATCGAAGCTTACCGCCATTGATTAGCGAACGAAGAAGCGCTTCGACGATCGGAGAAGACAAACCTCGCCTTTGTTTGTTCCTCGATTTCGCTAGGGTTTTTCGTCCAAGGGTAATCTCTTCCATTTTTAAATTTAATTACACACACGAAAAGGCCCAAAAGTTCTGACAGGCCCAACAGTACAACCATCAAGGTTCATTTGTTATTATTGTTTGGCCCATTTTCAAATGGAACTATAAATTTTTTATTCTGTTAAATTGCAAATTCTTGATATATATATCAGAAGTGAAATTGATTTTGCTATTTTCTTTTACTAAATGATTGAAAATAAATTTTCAACTATATGTGCGAACAAGGTTGTTGCCTTTAGTAAATTTTAAATTTTAAATTTTAAATTCACCCCTCTCGAATAAAGGTCAAAAGAGACATAAGAGTACCAAAGCAAAGGAGGTGACGTGTGTCACAAGCAAAGCCCTCCTATTCTCAAATGTTTGCTTAGAGATCAACGCCCCATGTCCAAATAAAACCTTTTAGTATATAATCCATTGTAAAAAAAAAGGTTGAATAAAAAAAACAAAAATCTGTAGAGTTTAAATGTGGAAATAGTTTTTTTTTTTACTTAAAGTTGAATTAGTAGTGTGTTTTATCTTATTTTACTTGTGATTACGTATTTGTTATTTTGCTTCCGGTTTAATTAACAATTACATGTTCCGGTTTACGAGATTTCATTGGATATAATTAAAAATACAATAGCACCCATGTGAGCCAAATCAAATTTATTTGAATTTGACCCTTTTTTTTTATCTCATTTTGATTTGATTGTGAATTCAAAATAGAATTGAATGGAATACAAAATAAATAGAAATGAACTAAATTGAATCTCACTTAAAACCTGACAAATCGCGTTTACAAAATCATTATACATGTATATATATATGTCCCCAAAAAAAAGACCGTACGTATTCATACACATTGAGTACATACAAAGAAACATCGACCGGCGTTTGTGACAAAAAGGGGTCAAAAAAATGTTCAGACATGAACATAAAGAACACCCCATGATTCCGTACAGATGATTACAGATACAGACGACTACAGTACCTGTGATTTATTTTTCTCTCTATTTAATCAATGGCGATGATGAGGAAGCCGACGGAGACGTACATGAGGAAGACGGGGTAAAGGGCGAGGGCTTTCCGTCTAGGGTTAACGGCCGAGCTCATGAATGGGTAAGCCGCCCATGAGCTCCATGCCAACGTCACACTCACCACCACTATTTTGATTACGGCGTTGTCCTTAAGCATGCAGATCACTGCTCCAATGTCCAGAGGAAATAGACAGTAACCCAGAAGACTTAGGCTCTGGAAGAAGATTATATGCCCACCCTGTGCATTGGCACCGGCAATGGCATTAACAGCGTTATCCAATAAGAAGAAGAAGGAAGAAGAAGTGTTAAGCCTTACCAGGAGCAGCACATTTAGTGTAAGAATGACGGCCCCTGCTGCGAGTAGTGCAAATGCAACGGCAAATACCTCGGACTGAAAATAACATTGAAACATATTGAGAATTGAGATCAAAGACAAAATCACTAGCACATATGGACCAATGTAATTCTTTTGACTCAGGGAGACGGGGCGAAAAACCTAGAATAGTCGAAAAGTGTGTATGCTGGGAGAAGGAGAGGGTTCACGAGCAAAAAGAAAACAAACAAATCAAGTTCCATCGATAATCCATAAAAGAAGTCGAATAAATCTAACACAATATCAACACACACACAAGAAGGCAGAAGCCCGTTCGTGTTTTTTTGTATATAGACAATTGGAAATCGGCATACAGGGTATCGAAATGACCTTCACCTGCCCCTTTGATTTCTCTCTGGTATCTTCTAAAATCCCAATATCAACAATTTATCGGCTGGAAACTATGAAGGATCCACCTACATCATGCCATTCAATAAGCGATAATGATACTGATGCAAGCCCCAAAGTGCCCACTGTACCCCCAGCTGAATCTTGCATAATCAGTATCTGAACAAAAATCCCACAGTACCATTTCGAGTCCCTTGTGGGAAGAATTGCTCTAAGCTTAAGAACATATACAGCAAGCAATTCTACAGTCTGAATTGTAGTTTCTTCTATCATCTCTCCAATGCCGACCATATTAGAGGGTAAAGAGAACAATCTTATGGCAGAGAAATGAAATGCTATCTACATTACAATGATTACATTGCCTATCACAAGACCCTTGTTGCATCTATGGTGCCCATCTTGATGATTCAGACAATGATCAGAGCAGGGTTCAATGGAATTAGGTTAAGCTAAAGAGCCAACAAGCCTATATCTGAAAGCTAGAAATTGGATTCCGGAAACCGAGTTTACGCATCAACAGAAAATCTAATGTAGAAATCAGAATCTGAGAGCTGACCTTCTTGACGGAAGCAGACCACGAAAGAGTCAGCCCCAAGAACACGATGAAGAAAAACGGTCCCCATAGATCCCAATCCCTAAGCGCCTTCCCCGGATCTTCCCTGTACGGATTCGGAAACACCACAAGCTTCAGATTGCTAACAATCCGCGACAGATCTCGCTTCACAGTGTCCCAAACAGGTTCCGTCAGCGTGTTAGGCGGAGGTCCGAACCCGCTCGCTCCTATGTTCTTAGAGCCTTCGGAGTTACCCGCCGGGGGGAGAGGCGGAGGGAGAGGAACCGACGGGACCTTATGCGCGGAGGAGGACGACGGCGGAGGGAGGTTGGATTGGATGAACGGAGAGGAAGAAACGGGTATCGACGGACGGGTCGGGCTCGGCGGCCGGGCCGGAACCGGAACAACAGTGGCGGGACCCGATTGTACACTGTCGATGATCAGATTCTCGATCTCGTCGATGTCCGACTGAGATGAAGGATGAAGAGGTATTGTATCGCTGTGCGACATTTGTCCTTCCAATTCTTCCTCTTCTTCTTCCTCGAAAGGAAAAAACAAGATTTTCCCGGGAAACTAGGGCAAGATTTTCCCGGTTGGATCCGATGGAGGAATTCGAACAGATCTTGGAGAGGATGAGTAGGAAATCACTGTCACGAGAGATGAGAGGAAACGTGCGTAACGGTGCTTTCCCACCAAAAACGACGACGTACTACGTCGTTTGGGCAGAAAAACTCGGAAGCCCACTAAGAATCCCTGTGGTTATATACTATGGTTAATGATATTTTAATAGGGGTTGGGATTTGGTTATTGAATCTTTGGTTTTTCAAATTTCGAAGTTAAAATTATCATGTAATATTACAAGTTTTCATGCAAGATTTTATATTTATATAACAACAAACAGATAGATACACATTTACGATATTCTCGCAAGAAGTAATCAAAGTTTTTTTTCCATTTAGTTTTTGCTCAATCACATAGACACTCTTTATTGTGCAAAACATATTCTTGGAAAGAAAAAAAAAAAGAGAAACATTCGGACACAACCAAAACACACACACATATATATATATATATAACTGAATTTGATTTAATTCAGATGAATCATCAATAAAAATCTATTATAATTGGGCTCATGTCATTTTCATAACTACCATTTCTGCGATGGATAAGGATACTTTCAAATTTACTTGGCTTCAATTTTTTTATTTGGCTCTGCAGTCCTTTACGCCATTGATATATTATTATTATTATTATTATTATTATTATTATTGAATGCAATGAGTACTCTCCAACTCTAGTCCTCATTCTTCACCAATTGTAATGTATTATTATTTATTAAATACCATGATTTTGAATTATTTTATTCTTTATTTAGTTACACTTAATGTTTATTATTCATATGGTGGGGCATATATTAAACTAATAGCCACTAACTTTTTGAAAAATAAAAACTCATTAATTACTTGTAATAATGATTTGAGAAGATTGGGTTGTAAAAACACACACCATTGGTCATATACTCTATTTCTATTTTCTTACATGACTAAAGAATTACATAATTGGAAGATAAACATTAGAATATTTGTTAATCGAAACTAGATTCTGATTTTTAAAAAAATAACAAATTATGATATTCACTTTTTACTTTTATATTATATATATATATATATATATATATATAGAAGAAGATGTATACCAAAACGTGAGATGTTTAGTTATGAATTAGAGCGCATATACTATAAACAAATGAGATATGTATCTATATATGAAATGCTGAATTGTAAATCAGTTCATATATACTCTAAACCAAAACTCAACGTGGGTTAATAACAGATAGTTGATATATGGGTCATTATGATTAAAAGATCGTTATAACAAAAATCTAATTTAATGTCAAATCCATAATTCAATTAAATTTGATTTGGTTAATAAAATTTGATTCAATTTGTAGAAGCTTATCATAATAGCTTTGGAGCTCATGATAAAAAAGGAATGATACAAATATTATAAACTTGAAACAAATAAAATTCAAAATATTTAATTAAAAAATATGAAAAGTAAAGAAAAAATAAGAGTCCTGTAATCGTTTTAAACTTTTTAATTTTCAGAAAATATTACATCATCCATAAAGCCAGATCCAGATCTATATTTACAGCTTTTATTCTTTTGGATCTGACACTTACACGAAATTCTAACATGAGCATTTTGAGCTGTACCAAACCCACCGTCCATCTGTCTGTGGGTATTTATATATTTTTACTATGAAAACAGAAGGGGAAACTTCTCTCATACATACATACATACATACATACATACATACATACGTATTGTTTTGTTTGTTAATGTTTTGAAGATACACAGATAGGCTGCTTTATTCCTGACAAATTCACCATCTGCATGATAAATCTGGGAATTCCACGAACATGCTTTCGTGTGTCAGTCACTTTAATCATATATATATATATATATATATATATTTTCCATTCGTAGGCATAGTTGTTGGAGAAAATCCCAAACGACAAACATTTAATTAGATTTAGATTTTGTTCTATAACCAATTGGAAAACATATTTTTTTTAAAAAAAATCAAGCACAACAATATCAAATAGGAGATGTTTCGGGTTCATTTATTTTTGGATTGTATGTTTGAATTTTTAAAAAATTATTTAGTTTTTTTTATATCGAAATTCCATTCGGATTATGTTTGAAACTAAAATTATCAATGATTGTTGAAAGCCCATAAATGCATATACGATTAAGATTAAACAATGTTAGCTCATAGCGAATATTATTTTAAAAAAAAATTGTGTTTTGAAACATAAAGTTTGAATGATTTATTTATTTGTTTTAAATTCAATTAATCTAATTGATGAAATATTATACCTAATTACGTTTTAGATTATATTACACCTTCATGGGCAATTCTTAGATAAAATTTTAGTCATATAATCTTCGCTCTGGAGTCTGGACTAATGATCACATTGCTTAATCTTAATCGTTTATGTATTCACGGTCTTTGATAAAATTGGTATGATTAATCCTATAATAAAAACATAACTCAAAGTCCCATCAGTCCATTTATTTTATTCTATACAAGGTGATACAATAAAAATTACGATACATGAATCTCAAAAACACTGAAGAGCACAGAATCATACAATGTATCTGATTAAAAAAGCAGAACAAAAAGACAAACTTTCAAGGCTTTCTGTTCTTGTTCTTGTTCTTGATGTTGCACTCAACAGGCAATCCCTGAGGGAACCTCTTCTTGTCCTTGCAGTAGTTGTAAACCATGAAATTCCTCTGCGCCCATCTCATAATCTTCTGGCTCGTCGAGTCGAGCTGTTCCGAAAACCACTGGGCGGCAGAAGAAGAAGAAGAGGAAGACGAGCAAGAAGAAACCCCATTGGACCAGACACAAGCGTCTGAGCTGAAGTTCCTGAAAGAGGCGGTGAATGGAGCTTGTGACCAATCTGTCTTGACGAGTCCTCCCCTCGTCGCCCAATCATCTGCGTTCCATAGGCTGCAATACATTCTCATTGGTTGGCTCTTTGGATATGCCACTCCCATCTCTTCCAAGTTCTTGAACTCCCTTATCGGCCTCCCATCCACGTAGAACCTAGCAATTCAAACATGTTTCTTTAGATCGATACAATTGTTCCACTAATCCCTCTAACCCTAGGTACTGACCAGTTCTCTGTATACTTTATGATAGTTTTCGCTGAATATATATATACGTACACTATGTGACTTGGATTCCATAGGATGGAGTAAGTGTGAAAATCGGCTGTTGGGTCGAACCAGAGGTAGAACTGTTGTTCTCTGTCACCTTTGCCTTGAGTATATACATTAGTGTGCACTATGTATGGATCGCCACTGAGGTTGCCCAAGAACTCGAAATCAATCTCGTCCCATGTCGACCCTTCTGATTTCAACTGAACCAAATGCCAAAAAACAAAAAAAAAATCACATTATTATACGCATATGGACACACCATGATGACGATTCACATGAACATGACAAATACTTACGTAGAAGGTGGTGACTGTCCCGGCAGAGTTACCCGGCACGAGTTTGATCTGCATGTCGACCTTTCCGTACAAATACTCGGATTCGGATTGGAACCCAGAGCCTGAGGCTTGATCAAGAGAGAGAGTGACGAGAGTTCCATCGTTCGAGATCTTCCCTCTTCCATCACCCCATGTCACCTCGACGTCTTGGTTGAAATCTCCGGCATTTGCAACACCCAAAATGTTAAAAGAAACGAGAAAATACGGCGTAGTGACCATAAGAATAGAGAGGAGAACTCGTGGTTGTGAAGCCATTTCGGGTTTGGACTCTTTTTTGGTTGACTAAACTCAAGTGGGTTTTCTCTTTAAGTCTCGATCTTTTTAAGTGTTTGGTTCGAGTTCGACGTGTGATGTTTGGTGGGTAACATATATGTGTGTGTATATATATACAAGAGCTCTATTTCTTTTTTAGAAAAAAAAGGTTTTTTTTTTTAGGCAAAAGGTGGGATTGGTGAGGGTGAGATGAGAAGTGAACAGCTGGAGAGCAAAACCCAAAGTTTTTTTTTTTTGGTAAAAAACCCAAAGTTGCATTGGAAAAATAAAAACAACTAAATTAATGGTTTGCGGCTCAATTGCTAATCCTAATCACAGACAGCCCATTAAGCATTTCACCTTATAATATCCACCCACTTTATTTTCTCAATAATCATGGCCAGAAAACAAAGTTCTTATAACTTTTTTTTAACACATATATCTTATATATGTTTATCTTCGACTTTTAAGAGTTCATTATATAAAAAATACTCTTACTTTTCTATTCTTATTTAGGGTTATTGATTAAATGTGACAAAAAGATGTCGTGTTTTACAAAGTATGACAAAATAGTTATGACCTTTGCAAACTATACTTTTTTATAAATTTTTTACAAAACTACCCTTACTTTATTGTATAATTTCAATATTGTCATTTAGCGTCCAAAAAAATGTGCAATATAAAAAGCAGATTTTTTTGGAAACCGTATAATCCGGGAGAGCTGTTTTTCATCCGGGAGAACTGTTTTTCATCCAGGAGAGTTTGTCTTTTGTCTGGGAGAACTCTTTTTCATCCGAGAGAGTCTGTTTTTTATCCGGGAGAACTGTTTTTTGTCCGGGAGAGTCTGTTTTTTGTCCAGGAGAATTTTTTTTGTTCGGGAGAGTTTGTTTTTATCCGGGAGAATCTTTTTTTTGTCCGGGAGAACTGTTTTTTGTCCGGGAGGATTGTTTTTTGTCCGGAAAAATCTGTTTTTCGTTCGGAAAAGTTTGTTTTTTTGTCCGGAAGAACTGTTTTTTTCGAGGGAGTTGTTTTTCGTTCGGGAGTGTACGTTTTTTGTCCGAATAAAAAATAGTTCTCACATATAAAAAAAAAATTGTTTTTTTATATAAAAAACATTTTTTCTCCTATGAAAACAATTTTCTCAACAAAAAGTATTCTTCCAAACGAAAATAGATTTTTTCAGATAAAAAAATATTTTTTTCGGATAAAAAAAAGTCTTTTCCGAATGAAAAAATAATTTTTTCGGACGAGAAACAGTTCTTCTTGATAAAAAAAATTATTTTTTTCGTATACAAAAACAGTTAAACCAAATAAAAACAGATTCTCACAGATAAAAAATAATTATTCCGAATGAAAAAAACAGTTTTCTGAGATAACACAGTTTCTGAATAAAATATATTTTTTATGCTGTAATTTTTTTGAATAATGGCAACATCGAAATTATACAATAAATGAAGGGTATTTTTGTCAAAAAATTATAAAAAGGTATAGTTTGCAAAGGAAAAAAAAAAGGTATAGATTTCTAATGACGTGACGTTTTTGGATACTGGTGCAAATTTTCCCTTCTTATTTCAACACATACCCTTCTCCATATGTGACCATGTGACCCATGTGACCCAAAATATAGTATGATCACATGTTGATTTTATTGATTATAACGTTAAATTTATGGTGATTTCGGTAATTCATTATGTTCATATCTTGTATATCTTACTAATTATTTGATTAAAACATCTTAAATTTAACGTTATGAGTAATAGGGAAATGTTTTTCTATTATTGATAATACGAAGAATACATCATAATATATAGCAAAATATAATAGAATATTCTAGGCATAATATCTAGGGTAAATCATAATCATACCAATGATAATATTCTAATAATAATATCTTTCTATATGCCCCTCAAGATGAATCATCTATGATGAATTCAATCTTATTACATAAAAACTAAAACCTGAAACTCTGATCATATTAAACGAATCATCTTCCATTTGGTGGTGTAGTTCAAACTTGAGTCGGTATTGTTTGATAACGTTTGAAGAGCTTGAGAGTTGTATTCTCAGAGGCTGATATGGCACGAAAGTGCGACGCGTATGCGTGAATTGGGTTGCACGACAATGAAGTCGACAGTGCAAAAAATTACGGTGTATATAGCGGCTAGGCCGGAGAAAAAAAATGGGCGCAAAAGCGCGACACATAATGCGTGATAGTGTAGCAGCGGAGCAAGATAGAAAAAAAAAATAAGGGACGTAAATACGTGGATCGACGATCGGAGTTTTCCAATCGAAAGGGCTAAATGCCAATATGTAAAGATCTCACAACGATTAGGGTTGACATCGATAAACGAACGTCGTCTGAAAAAAAAAAGTAGCACATCAGCTAGAGTTGACAGTGATGAACACTGTCGTCGAAAAAAAAAATAAAATAAAAAAAGAACAAAGTGAATGGAAGACGATATTCAAGATGATAATACTATTGGATTTAGTATATATCATCATCTTCATCGTCGCTTTGGGATTCAACCACCATTGTTGATGAGAAAAAAATCTAAAACGAAAACCGAAGCTCTAATACCATAATAGGGAAATGTTTTTCTATTATTGATAATAAGAAGAATACATCATAATATATAGCAAAATACAACAGAATATTCTAGGTATAATATTTAGGGTAAATCATAATCATATCAATGATAATATTCTAATAATAATATCTTTCTATAAGAAACAATGAGATCAACATATGAACATATAGAGAAGGGTATGTGTTGAAATAGGAATAGCAAAATAAGGTTATTTTTTATAACGCCCCTTTTAAGAGTTCCATTAGAAATCATGAATATATGTACAATTCATATACATACATAATCATATTTAATTAAAATTAAAAATCTCTAATTATATTTTGATTAAGAAGAATATTACAAGCAGAAATAAGTAACCGAAAATAAAACAAACGCCTTATTTGTATTTAAAACAAAACCAAAAGCACCGACGAAAAGAATAGGGGAAATTTCATTCACATTTGTTCTGGTGGGTATCATATGATGATAATGTATGACCGTCATAGTCATGATGGCCGATGCATGCGTAGAACTTGTCACTGCCCATGGCTATGGCTTTCACTGCCTTCTGGTACATTCTACACATTACGTGTTCATCCAACTGCAAACACCGAAATGATGAACAACGACAACAAAAAAAAACGGTCACATGAATTCCCTTTCTCCATTCATTTCGGTTTTAGCTTAATTCTTTCGAAAATTTGTAATCTCTTTAAGTCATTAATAAATATAGATCTACCACTACCTCTATTGTTTTTTCATATTTTTTTATTTTCTATTTTTCTAGCCAAAATGTTTATTTGGTCTAATGTATAAACCATCTTAAACATCTATTTCATTAAAAAAAAAACAAAAAAAAATACGTAGAAAATCTCAATAAAAACATAGAGAAAATATAGAAAGTTTTCGAGAATTTCTATTTTTCTTGTGCATACATACATACATACATCAAATCGAAAAGAATAAAAAAAAATTATATAACTCAATCGGTTAAAAGAAAGAAGTAAAACTTGAGGAAGAGATTAACCGGAGGAGAAACGATAAAAAAAAAAAACTCCGATACCATTTCAAAATCAAACGAAAGACGTTTGGGAGAATGAAAAAGATCTAAAAAACAGATATAAAAGTTCAATAAAAAAATATATATGATGATCTTTTCAAAATTTTCTATTATTCACTAAAAACAGAGATTTAACAACGAAAGTTCCAACCTTTCTGCCATCTGGTCCAGGACGGCTTCTTTCCGGATCGTAAGCTCTGTATTCATGTATAACGTAGTTCGTCTTCTCGCCCTTTGGTGGATCTCCTCTATAGAGTACCAGTGATTTCTTGAATCCGATCAACGTCTCGCCGGAGAAGATCTCTCTCTCTTTCCCCGTCGCCTTCCAGTATCCACCGGGAACTGTACGTCTCGGCCTCTCCCCGTTCTTGTACTTCCGCTGTATCGTCGTAAAGAAGTACACTTCTTCGTCGAATTCCCGATATATCCGAAACATGACTGCGGAATCAAGAGATGGGTCAACCAGATCCAGACCCATGTACGGAGATACGCGTATATAAACGTAGAGCCAGGCATTGGGCTACGACCCTTTTTGTCACTTACGTACCTTCGATTCTTTCTGGACCATGTTCGTAAAGTTTGATGCGTAAAATTTGGTTTGGAGGTATTTTTTCGCCGCGTAACTTGGGAAGCAAGTAACTGAGAATGATCTCTTCGTCTGTCGGTCTGAACCGGACACCGGGGGGAAGGGTGGAGAAATCGCACCACCGTTGACTCCGGTTGTCTTCTCCGTCGTTCGCCGTTGACTGCATATATGGCGAGTTTGCCACTGAATCCTCCAATTCGTATTTATATATTGCGAGTTTTCTAGGGTTTTTTTTCCCTAGTATTTATAGGCAAGAGTTTTTATCTCTGTGTCATAATTATGAATACTACAAATCATATCAGAAGTCGAATATTTATAACTTTATCTTAAAATTGAAACTACTCTATCTTGATGTTTTTTTTTTTAATTTAAATTGAAAAGATTTTTACGGATTCATGTGAAGTTACCGACAAAAAGAGATAGATGTGGAAAGCGCGTATTTTATTCTTTTTGTTTCATTTTAAATTTTATCAATTCTATATCGTTGGAAGTTTGAAGAATACTTAGAATATAACTTCCTCTATAATTAGAAATAAATTAACCTTCCATGTGATTGTTCTTATATTTTTGTTATAATTTCAATATTACGATAATACCAAATCTTTCGACTATATCCATTAAGATTATTTTATTATCCAAATAAAGGGTTTCAGTTTGGATCCTAAACCTTGATGTTTCTAGCTTTTCAATATATATATATATATATGGAAACATAACTAGACACTGTTTTCTGGTTCTGCGCTATTGTCGGAACGATTCGATTATGAGGGAACAGAATCCCGAAGGACAAAACCCGTACCTACTCGACGGTGATGAAACCGCGTTCACCGTGCGTGTCCACGGCGGATGGACACATGCTTCTGTGTCGGAGAAATAGACGGAACCATGGCATGAAGAGGTAGTGCCGGCGGACACGAGGGAATTGGAGACATGGAAGAAAGCCGCGAACGGAAGCCTTCGTCTCTTCCGGCGGATGACGGCGGTCAGACGGAGATGAGATGGCTGCAACGGTCTAAGGACAGTCACAGAGGATGGATTCTCGCAAGAACGCTGCGGAGGAAGGAAGGGGAGAAACAAAATAAAAAAAAAGATTTATCTAAATACTCTTCTCCGTAAAAATATGTGTTGCATGACCTTTAATCATCGTGCCACCAAAATATGGGTGGACATTCGATTTTAATGTATTCATCTTCATTCGAATGCGAATATTTGTGAATCCGAAACCAATTAACTCAAATAATTTGTGACCAGATGTTTATTTTCATTTCAAAAAGTATATAATAAAAAGGAGGAATACAGAAAAATCTACTAAAAATTGTCTCGTAGTTGCCCTAAAATCTGGATTGCCCTAAAAAGATATCATACGTTGTATTGTCACACACACATATATGTATTAAATTGGTGAGAGTGAAAGCCTATAATAAATGATTACATGAGAAGCGAGAATCCACTTGATGTGAGTTGCAGCTCATGACGGGAGATGGCGCTTTTTTTAAATAATATATATATCACAATATAATTTATTGCAGATACGACAAATTTTTCATATGAAATGTCTATAACACTCTAACCAATACCAGATTTACAAAATAACGATATTTTCGCAAATAAAAAATATAATATTTCTAAGAAATATCCGACTCTCAACCAAAAAAGTTTGGGTTTTTATCCTTTAAATTCCATTTCTCCAAAATATCAAAATAACATCTTCTCATATAAATACTCAGATCCAAAAAAAAAATGTTCAAAGTTTTTTTTTTGCTGGGTTTTAAATACGAAAGAGAACACAATACAGACACAACTGTCTCTTTCTTAAGAGCAGCTTGGTCACACCAGTTTCATCTCTCCCACTTGCTCGCTCTGCTGTTTTCCAGAAGCCAAATCAGATCACGTGTTTCGTCTTCATCTTCATCCTCACTCGCTCACACCACTTATAAATACCCACAAAAACTCACCTTCTCAACCATTCATCTTCACTTCTCCTGAGCCCCCTCATCAATGGCGGCTCCTTCCTCTCCTTCTTTGACGATGATGATTCCCTTTGTCACGAGTTTCGTGTTTGTTCTAGGTTTGGTTCTGTCTCTGCTGGTAACTTCCACCGTGATTTCGCCATTACTTGAGACCATCACTACAAAAAAAATGGTCATTTTCAACGGATAAATCCGTTGGAAATTAACGTTTCCAACGGATTTCCAACGGATTTATCCGTTGGAATTTCGTCGTTAGAAATCGGTGTCCGTTGGAAAACCGTTAGAATTTTCAACGGAATTTCAACGAATTTTTCCGTTGGAATTTTCCAACGGATTTCCAACCG
>NW_010971389.1:2268698-2292437 GCF_000463585.1 Tarenaya hassleriana | reverse complement strand
ATATATATATATATATATATATATTTCAATTGATTTTTCAATTAAAATCCAAATTTTCAACCGATGTCCGTTGGAATTTTTTTTTAAATTTCCAAAAAAAATTCCAACCGGCATCCGTTGGAATTTTTTTTAAAATTTTTCAAAAAAATTTCCAACCGGCATCCGTTGGAATTCCGTTGGAATTGTTTTCTAACAAACATCCGTTGGAACTCCGTTAAAAATTTGCAACCGATTTTTCCAATGTTAATCCGTTGAAAATTTCCAACGGATATCCGTTGGAAATACCGTTGGAAATTTCCAACCCAATTTTTCGATTGAATACGTTGAAAATTCCGTTAAAAATTTCCAACGGGTGTTTCCAACGGATATCCGTTGGAAATTTTCAACGGAATTTTAACGGAAATCGTCGTTGAAACGCCGTTGAAAACCGTTGAAAATCCGTTGGAAATTTTCCAACGGACAAATCCGTTCGAAAATCTGTTGGAATTCGAGGATTTTTTTGTAGTGCATGACCGTGCCAAGATTCTTAATTGACAATGGTCGGCTTCTTGCGCTTTCTCTAGACAAGGCATCTGGCTCTGGTTTTCAGTCCAAGAACGAGTATTTGTTCGGAAAGATCGATGTGCAGCTCAAGCTCGTCCCCGGAAACTCTGCAGGCACTGTTACTGCCTACTACGTATGGCTCATCCACCTAAGTTTCCTTGTTCCTCGACGTGAAAACGTTCTCTTTTAAGATGGTTCTTGGATCCTGCAGTTATCGTCGAAAGGGTCGGCCCGGGATGAGATCCATTTCGAGTTCTTGGGGAATTTGAGTGGCGACCCTTACATTCTCCACACTAATGTGTTCAGCCAAGGCAAAGGCAACAGGGAACAGCAGTTCTATCTCTGGTTCGACCCAACTTCTGATTTCCACACCTACTCCATCCTCTGGAGCCCTCAAACCATTGTGTAAGTGAGATTAATCACTTTTCAGACACAAACACAGAAACATTTCTGTTCTACAAGGTGTTTTTGCTGAATCTTGTGGCTGAAAACACTTGTTCATTTGGAGGTTCTCAGTAGATGGAGTACCCATCAGAGAGTTCAAGAACATGGAATCGCTCGGTGTGCCATTCCCGAAGAGCCAGCCGATGAGGATTTACTCGAGCTTGTGGAACGCCGATGACTGGGCAACCAGGGGCGGTCGGGTCAAGACAGACTGGACCAAAGCTCCTTTCACGGCCTCTTACAGGAACTTCAAGGCCGATGCCTGCGTCTGGACAAGCAGAAGATCCTCCTCTTCTTGCAGCTCGTCGAAAGGAAAATGGCTGTCTCAAGAACTCGATGCTACAAGACTCCAGAGACTGAGATGGGTGCAGAAGAACTACATGATCTACAATTACTGCGCCGATACCAAGAGGTTCCCTCACGGCCTACATCTTGAGTGCCGAGCCAGAAGCCATTAGATATATATATATATATATATATATATATCCAGGAAATATTCCTTCATTCATGCTGCTATATATGTGAAATAATATAAGTTATGCAATGTGTAATATGACTAGTGTTTCTCCAAGTTATTCTTAACCCTGTAAGAAGCAGAAGATAACCTCAAAGAACACAACACAAGGACACAATAAGCAATCAAGTCTTTGGATTAGCCAAAGCATGAACAGAGACAGCTACTTGTAGTGTCACTTAATAGTAGCTGCATATCATCACTCTGTTTCAACCCTTTCTTGTGACCCAAGCTTCTCACTTCCTTGCAAGACAAGTAACTTCAGCTAGGTCGGACGACCCCCGAGCAAGAACAACAAAATTCCGGCAACACTGTTCAACAAAACCAACCCAAGATTTGCCGATCTATCTTTATAACACCAAACAAACCTTGAAAATTTTATTTCTTTCAGACAGCACACCTCTCACCGTGGAAAAAACACAGACAAAACACAAGCTAGTGGAACACTGGTCTTTTTTTTTTTTTTTTTTTGCTTCTACTGAGTGATAATATCTACCAAAGTCTTGAAATTCTCAGAAGAGGTACCCCCTGGTTTCACAGCTGCAAACGCCAGTTCACGCCGTTTACGTAGATTCTCCCTCATTACTCCTCCTTTCTTGCTTACAAGCACCGCTTCTAACGCCTTTAACGTGCTCCCTTTCGTGAAGACGTTGCCTTCAACACCTATCCCAATCCCCCAGACAGCCTCCACTGTCCGTACATTCAATGTCTGGTCGCCGAAGAACGGCCGGCAAATCATTGGAATTCCTCCGATGACACTCTCCGTCACTGAGTTCCAACCCCCGTGAGTTATGAACACGCCGACCGATGAATTCTGAAGGACACGAAGCTGAGGAGCCCAAGGAACGAACTTTCCCAGACCTTTCGTCCTCTCGAGGAAACTTTCCGGGAAAATCTCATCTGGGTTTCCTCTGAATGACCATAAAAACGGAATCTTTCTCTCCTCCAGAGCTCCAGCGAGAGCGGAGATCTCCGGCGGCGGAGGAACGATCAGGCTTCCGAAGCTGATGTAAGCGACGGTCGCCGGATTCTTGCCGGAGAGAAACTCGAGGCATCGGTGTTCATCGTCGGAGACGTGCGGAGGCGGCGAAGTCAGGGCCAAGGGGCCAATGTTGAGGAATCTCGTGAGCTTCGATTTGAGGGTCTCGACCACGACGGGGTCCAATTCCTCGAAGGAGTTCGTGGCTACGGCGGCGGCGCGTGGGAGGTACGCGCCTAACTTGTTGAGAAGCGACGGGATCGTGGCTTCGGTGTCGCCGGAGATTATTCCCGAAGGTAAGTCCACCGTCCGTACAGACGAGAAATCAGGAAGGAAATCTAGCGTCTTGTCTCCAGGACCTAAATTTTCTCACGGTTTATTAACGGAAAACACAAAAAAAAAAAAGGGGAACAACTTTCATTTACATGAAAATAAATTAATTAATAGACGGATGTATAGGTCGATATTAAATGGTTTATATTTTTAAAATTAAAATATTTTTTCAATAATTATTTTTTTAGAAATAATTTTTTTATTAAGATTCATACATAGATCGGATTTTAAATATATCTTATTAGAAATTAATTTTTACATTTTTGAATAGAATTTTATTCGAGTTTATATAAAATTAATAATTTAAATAGAAAGTTTTTTTTTTTCTATTTCTAATCTCTATTGATTTTTAAAGTAATTTTAATTTCAAAAATCCTTTTTGTATCATAAATGAAATAAAAGCAACTTGGTTTTAATGAACTGTCCTATTTCCGTATGGGGTAATATTAATAAGATAAATATGATTGAGACTGTTAGTTATCATGTTGGAGCTAAAAACATCTTTTATTTAATTGCCGTTTTAACAGAGAATCGGACTAATTAACGAAGGGTTAACATGTAAATTACCGTTAAAACCCATTTGATTACGAATATTAACGACGTCCACGTGGACGAGCATGGCACGTGGCCCCGCCGTCCAGAACGGGACCCACGGCACGTGCATCTCCTCCGCCAGCTCCGCCGCGAACCACAAGAAAGCATCGGTGAGCAAGCACCTGAACTCAACCCCCACCGCCGCAATTGCCGCCCTGAAACTCTCCACCGCCGACCGGAGAAACATTCCGACGGCCTCGTCCGGGTCGCCGGAGAACACATGGCCTTCAGGGACACCGTCCCACACGTCATGGGCCTCGACGTCCCCGCCTCCTCCGTCGCCGGAGAAGAGGGCGGCGTTGGAACGGCGGGTGCTGAAGAAATGGAAGCGGATTTCTCCGGCGACGGAGACGGCGGAGATGCGGCGAACGAGGGAGAGGAGCGGGGCGGCGTGGGTGGTGAATGGGAAGGCGAGGACGGCGATGTGCTTGCGCGGTTGTGGTGCTGCATCCATGGCGATTTCGTGGTGCAGAAAAAAAAAAGTTTTTTTTCTTCTTTCTGAAGATTTAAAATTTATGAAAATAATATATTTCTTGTAATATTTAATGATGGAACAAGTAATGCGTGGTAGGTAGCGGGAGATGAAGGTGGTTGGTTTCGTCGATAATAGTAACACCGATTAATTAGACCGTACATGCATATGATATGATTCTGCATGTAATTATTGTTTATTATATACCATAGAATTTATTCGATAATTAATGCTGTCGGTTTGGTTAGACAATGGCCGTGTCTACTGATGTGGGCCATAAAAAAGCCCAAAACTAATGCAAATGTAGGCCCATTAACAGGACTCGAAAGATGACCCAAGAGAATCACGTTTGGCAACGTTGGTGAATCTCTATAACTAAAAACAAATATATTATATTCTATTTTTATACATTCATCTGATATTGGTTACCATTTTGACATTTGCAATTTTTTTTTTCTTGTTTACTTTCATTTTCAAAACCTTTTTTCCTATTTTGTATTTTAGTGGCGCATTTGTCGCCTTTTAAAGTTTATACCTTCAAAACTGGACTCAAATTATATTGTGAATGGAGACGAATTAGGGAAAATAAATAATAATTTTCCAAATTTAATATGCCAAAATGTTTTTCAAATAAATATTGATTTCAAAGACGGAACTAAGAGAAAATATTTCAAACAGTAGATGGAGTAAACCGATAAGAACTATGCAACCACCCATGTTTCACTAGTTTCATCCTTACCATAAATGACGGCCCATTTATTTGCATTCTTCCAATATTCTTGCTTTATTGTCAGTTTATAGTCAGGAATGACGGCGATAAATGTGGCGTGATACAACAGACAGCCTCCACTGTCCGTACATTCAATGTCTGGTCGCCGAAGAACGGCCGGCAAATCATTGGAATTCCTCCGATGACACTCTCCGTCACTGAGTTCCAACCCCCGTGAGTTATGAACACGCCGACCGATGAATTCTGAAGGACACGAAGCTGAGGAGCCCAAGGAACGAACTTTCCCAGACCTTTCGTCCTCTCGAGGAAACTTTCCGGGAAAAATAATAATAATAATAATAATAATAATAATAATAATAATAATAATAATAATAATAATAATAATAATAATAATAATAATAATAATAATAATAATAATAATAATAATAATAATAATAATAATAATAATAATAATAATAATAATAATAATAATAATAAGGACGTTTGGAGTAGTTTTCTAAATTATTCACAAAACAAACTCAAATTTTGATTAAATGCAATCACAATTTAGGGAAGAAAAAATAAAACACAACGTTCTTAAACATAAATTCTACAAACTCATGCCCATGGTGCCAGGATAAACAGGAGAAAATAACCGGAGTCTAAACCAACTGAAATAACTAACCACATTTTTGAAATAACCGGTCCGCACTGAAAGCATTTATACATATGATTAAATACGTACCAAAGATTGAATGGAAAAAATATATATATATATATATATCGGCAGGTGATAATGTACACAATCAATTGTCGGTAAGTTTAGTTATCATGACGGTTTAGAGATATTATTATCGAATTTAATAAGTCAATATATCAAGCTTTTTTATTTTATAAACTAGTAGGCGGTAGCGTATATAACTAGTATATTTACAATATATAAAAGTGTATGCATATAGTGCTTTTATAAATTACAATCGCATAAAATATTTATTTGAATGTCTAATCCGTACTAGACTTTATCAAATCTTTACTAGCAGTACAATATAATTTCAATTATAATATTTTTTATTAAAAATTTGAGAGATTGTAAACCCAAATAATACATGAGCCCCGTGATCTCATCCATTTTTTAATCCTTTTATTATTATTTTTGTTTCCAAATTTAACACGATTAGTATTCAGCTCTTTCATCAAACTATTTTCCAAAGATTTCGGATAAAATCACCTGAAATATATATATGAAATATGTAACGTTTTAGAAAATTTAAATATGCGTAACCATCTATTTACGAGAGTCATGATTATTATAATAGATGAAAGGATTCTACGAAATAGTCTCGACGGCAGAGAAAAATAAAAAGGAATAATGTGATTACGAAAAGTCAAATATTCATTTTTTTATTATTATATTTTCCCCGAGACTTTTGGGTTGGCGAAATCTATAAGCCCACCTACTATATGCTCATAATATTCAAATGCCAACATGATTTAATAAAAGCACAAACGTAAATACATACACATATATGCATTGAATTGAATTCTTTTACGAAATCTAAGTATTCGAAACAAAATTAAAATTGTGGTAATCATAATCGAACATGGATGCCACTCAATCATGGTTTGACACTTTTATCCCCAAAATAATAATAATAATAATAATAATAATACTTATAATAATAATCCAAAGATTAGTTCCCTTAATCCCAATATTATATAAAAACCAGACGACAACAACAAAAGCTCCCTACTTTCCTCAACAATGGCGACACCAAACCCCATTCATAACATCATCTTCTTCATCTCCTTCATCGTCGTTGCGGTTGTAACGCCACGTGTCAATGCACAGTACGCAAGCCAGTTCATGGTCCCACAGAACGCGGCAAGGGCTCGCCTGAGGCTGAGGCCATTGGTATGGGACAAAAGACTGGAACGTTACGCGATGTGGTGGGCGAACCACAGGCGTGCGGACTGCGAGTTGATACATTCGAACGGACCGTACGGAGAGAATCTGTTCTGGGGATCGGGGACGAGGTGGTCGCCGGCTCAGGCAGCAAAAGGTTGGCTGTCGGAAGCGAGGAACTATAAGTACTTTTCAAACGGTTGTGTGGGAGGACAAATGTGCGGCCACTACACGCAGATAGTGTGGAAGGAGACGCGGCGAATAGGATGCGCACGTGTCCTTTGCAATGGCGGCGGCGGCGTTTTCATGATCTGTAACTATGATCCTCCTGGCAACTTCCTTGGTACGAGGCCTTATTAAGAAAATGTGCGGCCTTAGTTGTTTGAAAATTCTCATGCCAGAGAGTTTTTTTTGTTGCAATTTATGTTTTTTTTTCGCTCTGTTTATCCAATTGTGGGTTAGATTACGACCAAAGAAAAAAGAAACTGGAATTTGGATCTCCTCCTCCTCCAACGGAGAGAATTTCAGACAATGTTTGTTTCTAAACCAGGCTTCTTGGACATTGTTTCGTATGCGTGTTTTTTTCTTTCGGAATAATAAAAGTATTCAAACTTCCGTTTTAATTTCCTAAAAGAATAATAAAAGATGGCGTTTAGATGCTCACGTCCATGCATATGATGTCTAACAATTTGTCATAGTATCAGAACTTTGGAATTCTATTAATGTTCTTAAAACGATAATTGCCAGTGAAAGCAGCAATGATACGTTCCTTTAGGATGGCATAAATAAAATTTTAATACAATGAACCAATCTGCACAGACCAGATCTGAGTTCTAACCCTAAGAAGCATCAACAAAATAAGTGTGCAAAAAGAATTTGGCGGCTTTGACCTTTTCAACTTCTTTAGTAATGGAAAACCACCAAGAACGCCACCATCAATCAAAGGTTCCTTAATCTCAAAGTTGTCACTACAATCTGATATGCTGGCAGTGTCAAGCACAAGTTTAAGGTGAATGAAAACATCAAACATCTAGAGAGTTCCCAGAAACCCGGAAGCCGAATCTACACATCCATCATCCAAGATGGCAATACAAGCAGGTTTGTCGATACAGTCCTCACTTGCCCCTGTAACACACAACAACTTTGTGTTATCTCTTGTTGAATCTATTCTTTTCGGTGCATCTTTACATCAAGTAGAGCATAAAATCGGGAAGAGAAGAGAGAAGAATCAGTATAAGGGTACTAACGTGTTCATCATCAGAGTTATGTTGTCTCCTTTAAGTAAAATCCTCCCTGAGTAAAGGCATTGGGAGCTAGTTAGATCATTATGCAAACAACAACAACAACAAACAGGAACCAAAGTCTCATAGAAAAGTGTTTCCAAAGCACCGGAGAGACAGAACTCACCGAGCGTTTTACTGGTCTTCTTCTTGACATTCACTTCTTCTGCATCATCCAGCACCAAATTCATGTATTCGTCAAAACCCTGCACGAGGGGTGAAATTAAGATAAGGAAACAATACAGCACTCATCGTTCGTGTTTCCAAGGAGAACCCAGAATATATGATCTGAATCTCAAGCTTCTAAGAATTAGCACAGAATGGACTAGAGGAACCCTCTCCATTATCATCTCAAGAAAGAAAACGGGTTTCACGAATAAAACATGTCCCATATACTAGACTCTTAATCTGGATACAGCAAGAGCCAAAACCGTAGAAGCATACTAGTTTCTGCAACCAGACTCTTACCTTAGCGTTGTCTACTAGCAGCCCCCCCCCCCTGCGAAATACCAACAATCTATGCCTAATATCCGCATGTGTTTTCATGAAATGACTAAATCATTTAACCAATTAATTTTGACACAAAGACAGGCAACTTCTCTACCACTCAAAATAGTCTATAGAAGTACAACAAAACAGTCCTGTCTGTGAACAAGCACAACATGGAGTCCAACCTGCTAATTCTCATAAAAAGTTACAGGGTTGATGAGAAGAGAGGACGGACACTTGATATACTCGAAGCTCTGTGGAGGGTTTTGATTGCTACATCAATTTTCTGGTTTAACCGGAACAAACTAGGAGACGTGATTCATGCTTATCCCGACACCTACTGATGAGAATTCCGACATGGTAACTACAAATACATAGAAATGTATACCGTGAAGTATTATGTAAATGACTTACGGTAATTCGTCCCTCGATCCTCAAGTCTTTCTGCTCAAAGAGCCATATCTGGATCCTAGCTTTCTGCATAAGGCGAACGACCAGAAGCGAAGTGCGAATCAGAAACAGACCAAAATGTAAATCAAGTAACGCCGCTATTATCTAACAAACATGAATTCAGGACCAATCGTGTAAACGAACAGCCGAAATGAACTTACACTTTGAAGAAACCTAAAAATCAAGTTCTGGAGCCGCACCAAACCGCCGGACAACAACGCAGAAATCAAGCGGAGTCAGTAAAAGAAGAAAGCTTAGAAGAGATGAGAAATAAATCAAAAAGAGAATAGGAAAAGATGGAATACTTACGATGGGCTGGGTCATGATCCTTTGAACTTTGGTGGTCGCCATGGCTGCTGAACTTTCAGGGTCTCTGGAGCTCGAACTGAGGAGGAAATCTAAAACCCTAATTCCCTAACCTCGCTGCCTTCTCTCTCCCTCGAGCGAGTATAAGCGCTTTTTTAACACTTTAAATTAATTACACAATAGTCCTCGTAAAGATTCTCAAGTTTAATTTTCACTCCGCTAAAACTTTAATACACACCTATGCCCCAAAAAGAAGATCACCAAGAATTCTTTTAGATTTATCAGATGAGAAAAAAAAAACCCATCAAACAGAATTAAATTGTCGTTTTCGTTTCTGATAACCTCCGAAAATACAAATTCGAACACCAAAATTTGAATGACCTTCGATTATTGTAAATTATCGGAATAATCGAATATCCATTTATTATATGCAATATATCAGAGATTGAATCAAGTACTAATATTTATTTGTATTCATGAATTCTAACAATTTCTTGTTCATTTTCCGTGTCAACACATCTAACACTGTCACCAACCAAATTAGATTTTAATTAAATTAATACTCCTCTCATATTCCCTTCTACAACAATCTCTTATGTCGCAGTAACAAATTTGTTGTGTTGAATTTGGAAACGTCGTCGTATAAAGAAAACTCGAAAAAGACGACGAACTGAGGCCCAAATTCTTTTGGGCCCGGCCCAATAATTGAGTTCGTACTTTACCTTCCAAATCCAGGATTTTTTTTTTGTGTGGTTACAATACATTCACTATTGCTTCCTTTGAATCCCAAAATTATAAATGATCCTCAAATATAAGATCATTTATATATTGTAGATGTGATACTCAAATGCTTAATCTATATGCGAGTGAAATTTATGAGTAGATGATTTTTGCATACATTTTTACGAGTAACAACACATCATTCTTATAAAACTAATAAAATTAATCGAAATAAAAATCGTAACGGTAACCCTATTTACATGTAAAGTTTAAAATTTTGACCGTATATGAACAATACATAATCAACAGCGCAATAATCTCAAACATGTTTGGTGTCGATTACATGAATTCTTCGTTTTTTTCAAATTTAAAATCTTAATATATATTATACATGTATGAACAATAAATAATCTTGAATATACATACGAATCGATAATGTCGGAAAACCGAGTGGGAAGTGTAACAAATGATGTGGACTGCAGCAATTGGTGGTGGTCAAGCGAAAGCAGACATCGAACATGTGATATACATGCCAAAGTCTTGAACCGTTTTCGAATAAATATTTTAATATATATATATATTTATCTATTTTAGTCAATATCCATAATCTTATATATCGATCGGAACTTAAATTAGTTTGTCCACTCACATACCAAAAGAAGAACGATTCAGCAGTTTCTTCCTCATTCACTGAATCAATACGTCAAGAAACCAATCGTCACTGTTTGCTCGTCTCATACTACGTAAATAAATATATTTTTTTGTTAAAATCGTAAATAAATATTGAATTGAATCCAATATAAAAATCGAATTGATATATCGAAAAAAAAATCCAAATTCAATCTGAAATTCAATGTTTTGAATATCATAAATCCGACGTATTAACCCTTATACAAAAAAAACTGAAATCACAACTAAAACATGTTTTAATTGTTTGTCATTTTAATTTAATATATTTTTTTGGGTAACTGAATATCCTGGGTTAAGGTTCAAACTAATTCCGAGATTGGTAACCAACTAGATGATTTGAAATATGTATTCTCTTTCCAAATTTGATGTTCGAACTCGAGGTGGGATAAACGCTTTACGTCTCTATTTTATCGGTTGAAGTATCAAAATTTGAGTCAGCGTAACATTATTAATCAAACAATATTGATGATTCCAATCTTGAAGAAACGGTTCTTGTAAAAAGGAGATTCTCAAACGTTGAATCAAATGTTTAAGAAGTGAGACATGTTTCACCATCTGGTTGTTATTCAATTCTCTGATGTTCCCCTGACCATTTTTTTTTCATTACTATATATATATACATACATACATATTTGTATGTATGTATATTATGTATAGTTGTGTAGCACTGTATATGTGTATGTATTGTCACGCTGTCTTTTGTCTTTGCCCTAAAAGTTGTCTATACGAATGAATAAATATCCTCTTGTTTGATGAGGAAGATACACATCCAAAACAAATTTATTTTTATCTGTCATGGAATATATACACACACACACACACATATATATATATATATGTATATGAAAGCTTGTTTTACAGTATTTCTGTGAAAGAATTTTTCTATGATTCGAGCTTTTATTATATTGGATTCGCTATGTTCTTACAAGTGATATTAACATATGTAAATAAAAATGAATCAAAACATGATCATATGAATCAAAATACAATTCTTATGAACCTTTGGGCGGTAATTTAAAGTTGTTTGATTTCTTCGCCGAGTCGCAAGCATGTTATGTATATATATCACACCATGTAACATGTTATATATTATTGATTTTGATCCATTCAAGATGATATATATATATATATATGAAAAATAATATTCAAAAACTTTGTTTTCGGTGGCGGAATTTCTGCATCATGACATGTATTATAAAACATAGCCGAGAAGTCGAGGCTAATAACGATAGATGGTGATGTGGCTAAATATGAATCTCAAAGAAAAGCGCTCCGGATTCTTCTATGGACCACCCTTGTCGGCTCATTATTCCATTTTGACATTAAGCTCACAAAACTACAATCTTTATTTGATCCTTTCTTTCTTTATTTATTTTTTTCAATCGATCAAATATGCGATTCTTTTTTATATCTTATACTTTTAATACGATTTCTTTCTCCATTTGATGTATCCAGACAGAATTTCCAACAGGGATCGAACCCTGTTCCATGAACCTCAAAACAAGTTCTATGTATGCTTGAAAACTAAACCCTAATTCATGTGTTCTAACTGTAAGTACTTCAAATATTAATATTTTTTTATACGTTAGAAAACAAACATGCACAAGGTCATCAGTGCATGTAAACTCCATTGAAGCTCCTATTAAAAAAAAAGGCAATAATTTGATGGTTAGTACGTAAAAGATCAATCAACGTAGACAAAAGTGGATTTGTGTTGTAACAGTAAAAAAGTGTTCGAGTTACTGTCTGTCTCACGCTCATGACCACGTGACTAGCCAATGTTAAACCTAATTAAAAGGTTTGATTTTTTGTTTTTATTCAAATTATAAGAGAGATAACAAAAGTGGGCATCAATTCCATTTGGCCCTACGTTACCAATGAATTCAATTAATGGGTTTAGTTGAGAGTGGGTTTTGCACCTTAATGACAATAAATCTAATTAAATCGAATTTAATTTCTTCCATTTCTGGTTCATTACTGATTTGATTTCTTCGTGTATATATATATATACACACACTCTCGAATGAGATCAAGGATGAATATTTTACGATATATTATCATTGGTGTAAACTGTTAGGATCATTTTGCACCTATTTACTATAATGTCATCACCGAAGTACACAAAGTTGCATTTCATATTAACTCGATTTGTACTCTCCATTGAAATGAAATGATATTCGTATTATACTCGGCGATGTGCAGGCCTTTCTATCTACAAAAATTTATATAAATAGTATAATATTTATATACGAAAAATAGTTAAAATAACGATAAATACCTTAGGCAAAGAAAAGATAAAGATCAATGGATGCTTTTGTTCGGAGCAAGTGAGAAAGGAAGACACAAAAGTCAATCTGCTTCGTGGGAGACCTTTTTATTTTATTACATGATAATATTCAAAGAATTTCACTCCTTAGCTTTTAGATCGTGATTGGTTTTGTCCTTACTACATTTTCTAAGTTTAACTTTTGGTAATGACATCATTATTGTCATTATCTCCCTTTGTTAAAATATTATAAGCAACTTATTTATAACTACCACCATATATATATATATATGAAACGTACCAACAAATGTTTAAATGAAAAATTATGCATTAACAAATGGCAATGTTTATTCTATACGAACATTTATTTGTTTTTGATATGTTATATTTGTATATGAAAAATTGTGCATTAACAAAAATAAATTTATAAATTTATAAGAACAAAACTATTAATTGGTAAGTAAAGCATCTAAGAGTCTAGAACATGACAACAAAAGCCAATTATATATGTGATTATTTATAGCAAACTATTTTATACATACATATACATTTTGAATTTAAAAGTCGAAACTGTAAAAGGAAAAATTACCAAGTTTTCATAAATAAAAAAATGGAAAAATAATTGTACGCAAAATCTTAAAAATATCAAAATCATTTGATAGTCATTGAAGATTTCTGCTATAGACATTTCAAGTTTCTTAGTTTCCGAATAGTATTTCATTGTGTATCTGAATTTTATAATTTTTTGAATTCGATAATATTTCGAATAATATCTTATAACTAAAAAAATATTTTTTAAAAAGGCCAAATGGGTGAAAAGGTTAATGGGCCCATTTAATACAATGATACCTATACCATTAAGTAGCCTTTGAGTAAGGCTTTTCCTTCCACACATATATGATTATGATTATCTAACAAAGTTTTGTAAATATATTTAATTTCTCATCATTATCTAACATGTAATTATACAAATATTTTTTTTTCGGAAAAAAGTGTGCAGAAAATAAAGCACTCGAAAAGGTTTCGCCTTTATCATGAGTTGCTTCATCTTTGTTTCAAAATTCAAACTAAACACTTAAAGTCAAATTTATTGAAGGAGACACTCTAAAAGAGCCAAACAAACGGTAAAAATAAAATATCAATTATTTGAAAAACATTATAAAAATTTCAAACATTATATATATTTTTCATAAAAGTACCAAATAAATACGTAAAACTATCAAATTATTCCATGGCTATATGGATACTATTTCAAAAAAATAATTTTGATAAAAATAAAAATAATTTTTTTTTTAAAAAAAATACATGTGTATATATACATATATACACAGTCATGTACCTGACGAGTGATTAAAATGGGACCAAAAAATTAAGAAAATAGCTAATGATGGTAATCGGGCAATTTAACATAGAACAAGCCGACAAGAGCTTTATGAGGTGTAAGCGGTAATAAATGCAGAAAGCTGAAAAACTCTCTCTAACATTAGCCCTTTAAAAAAAAATCGGTCTTCGTAACAAAAAAACTTTTCTCTTTATCTCGTACATGACTCAGCTTTTTCTCCCGCTACACGACACTTTCTATTTTCTCGCCGATATATCGTACAAGATGGCAAAAGATAGTTCCCTTTTACAATCTTTAATATTTTTTTTTCCTGTAAAGTTAGTTTTTATATGATATTTGTCTATTCAGATTTTAGTTTCCCGAATATGAATAATATTTTTAAGACATATTCAATAAAAGCGAATTTATATTTCGACAATATAATTGGTATATTAAATAGTAAGAAATTTTAAAAATACTTCGCATATATATATATATATATATATATATGAAAATAATAAATGCGTAAAAAAATGATTAGAGAATGGGGAAGAGTATAAGAGAAAAAGGCTGCAAAAAGGAGTTGTTGGTAAAAGAGGGAAATCGATAAACGCGTAAACACAAAGGCAAAGCGTGCGTGACTCAAACCCTATTATTACATTTTCCATCATTATATTTATTCTATATATATATACATACATTTTTTTTAATTAATATATATTATCATTCAAATATTTAAAACAGCAGAAACGAAAAAATGCACACATTAAATAATAGTTTTTTTAGTATTACGATTGTGGTTGAGTAATAGTAATAGAATTCATGAATGTCATTATATTTTGAATTATTTTAGCACTTTTTAAATTGTAAAAGGTTATTTTTTATATCGTTTTATTAAATTTTAGATCGAATTTTTAGTGGGGCAGGGTTATTGTCGACCTAGTCAAATTTATATACTCGGTGATAATTTGAAAAACTATAAATGTAAATAATTGAATTCGTACAATATTGAGATAACAGATCATATAAAGACAATTTGTTTGGTGCAAAAGTAAACCTTTTTTACATGAAAAAAGATTTGTCTGAATTAATAGGTCGGTTTGCACATGTGATAAGGTTACCGTTCATTGTCTCTGCATTTAATGTTTTTTTTTTCTTTTCATAATTTTTTACAAATTATTACTAAAATTATTATGTTTTATATGAATTTATTCACTATTGAAAAGATAACAAAATAAATAAAAAATCTATAATAGACTTTTTGTATGATAAATAGCATATATGTCATAATAGATATTTTAAATTAATTTTCTTATTTGTATTTTCTGTATTTTAAAATTTGTTGAAATTGTATCGCATTCTATTGTTTCGTTATAATAGATATTTTATTAAAATATTTATTTTATAAAATTCTTGTTTATATTATTATTTATTTTATATTTGTTTGTGTGATTAATTTATTTTAAAAAATCTCATCCAATGAAATTTTTATATAAAATAAAACTATAATCGATTTATGTACATCCAATTTCATATATAACAAATAACTAATAATATTTTCTCCCAGATACTTACACAAATTTAATCTTTTTTCTTAATCTTTTTATAAGCTTTTCTCTTTTTCTTTCTTTGAATTAAATAAAAAAAAACGAAGTAAAAAGAGACGAAAGAGAGAGAAAAGTTAAAAAGGTGAAATCTTTGTTTGTGTGTGGCGATTCCTTTATGCAGCGATTGCGTGTTAAAAGCACAAAATTCGTTTAAAAGACGATACAAATTATTATATATATATATATATAGATTCTGTCCCACACTAACAACCGTACGATCTCGAGCAGCAGTTTGATATACGCGCCGAAAGGCGCGTGAGGGAGTCGGACCTTTTTCACTCCTCGTCCCGTATCATGACATGAAACGAAAGTCCCAGGTCCCGTCTTTGGGGGTAACAAAAGAAAGTCACATGAATAAAGGAAGAAAGTAAAAGACCATCCCATCAATTAAAGGTAAAAACACTAAAAACTTTGACATTTGAATTTATATTTATATTTATAGCTAAAATATTTTCAGTGCACAATTAAAATAAATATTAAATTGGACTAACTCTTTTAGATAATTCGTCCATTTGTAATTTTTACCAATAATAAATTTGTTAGGTTAAAGGATAAAAGAAGATTGTACATGAATGAGAATAGCGGATAATTGGTAGAAAATTCATACGATCCATTCAAATATGGAATTCTATCCATCCTCTAACTATTTTTGTTGATTCAACGATCCATTTCCTTTTTCTTTTTTCTATTCCTTTTAAGAATCTATTTTTTTTTTCTTTTTAATCATTGGAAATATTTACCATCTCTCCATATTTCTATGATCCAGAATAATTCTTTTGGCAAAAGGCTTGCTTTCTTAGCAAATTTACCACTCATCTTCTTATTGGCACTAATTTCTAGTAAACATATTTTCATACATATCTACGGCCAAGAAAGTTAAAATTATTATGTGATTCAACCCAATTCACGAAATTATACATCGTTTTTAATTTATTATACTAATAACATATCGTTTGTGATAACGACATTAAATTATATTTATTCAAAACAACATTCAGATGTTTATTTATTCTAAATTAAAACTTTATTTTCTGAGATTTACGTTTTGTGAAAAATTTTAAACAAAAAACGTTTAAATCAACTATTAGATTGGCATTAACTGATAAAAGTGACTGAGAATTCGATACCTACTATACCAGAGGCAGAAATCCAAATTTCTAAGGACGTCCATATGTCATCGTTAACTTTATTAGTTGGTACTAACCTTTTCACGAGTCCCTAAAGTTCTAATACTAACAATAATAATAATAATAATAATAATAATAATAATAATAATAATAATAATAATAATAATAATAATAATAATAATAATAATAATAATAATAATAATAATAATAATAATCTTCTCTCATTGTAAGGTGCGTGTACTTGTAAAAAAAACGATACAACAATATTATTTTTAAATGAGGCTTTTGATAAATTCATGAACTTCGAGTGGGAACTTTTTTCTTGAAAATGAAAAATGGATTTAAGTTCATTAAATTCCGAAAGATACATAGGAAACAGAGCATGGATCTTCTGTGTCTTTACACAGAACAAAGAGCATTCTTTCTCGATCTCTCTCCTCTCGTATGTGATCATATTTATTACACCCTCCGTTTCAAAATATTATTTCAAATGTTTTAGAGATTATTTTTAGTTTTTATATAATTGTCATTTTAGATTTTTTAGACAATTTTATCCTTAATTAAAAATATCAACTTTCTATAGAGTATTATAAAGGTATCTATAATTTTTTTTAAAACTGTGAAAAAATCTAAAACAACAATTATATTGAAAGGAAGGGAGTAGTATGTTTTTTTTTCCCAATTTTGTTGGTTATTATAACTAATTTATTTTTAATCGATTCGTTTTTAAAAAATTACATTTCATAGAACATTAAATGAGATTCATACACACTAATAAATTGTCTTTAATGGTTATATATATTTTTTTTATGCGATGTATAATAAATTGTGTAATATGCATTCCTCGCTGTGGACGGTAATTTCTGAAGGATATACATACAGATACAGTCCAAAACAAACCGTATAATAAAAATATTGATATCATAGTGAGTGACAAATATTAATTAAAGCAGAGAGTTTGGTTAATAATGGGGTCATCGTCGAGTACGTCTCTACCGAGAACAGGACTTGTATCGTAATTTAAGCAAATTGTGTAATAAATAATTCTGCCGTCTAATAAATTCAAATAGATAGACATGGAAATGGGGAGAGAGAGAGAGGAAGTTCTCGTGAAGCAGGGGATCTGATCTTCCTTTTCATGTCGAATTCATCTTCTTCTTCCCATTTTTTTTATTCTTCCTCTGTAACTTCTCTTTTGGGTTGATCTTGTAGTTTCATCTCACCCGATAAAAATTCGATCTTTTTTTTTTGTAATATCAAACATTGCTCCTGCATTTCCGTGAAGAATCAGAGGCAGGGGAGGAGGAGAAGAGGAAGAAGAAGAAGATGAGAGTGGACATGGGTACGATACAGCAAACGCTAACGCCGGACGCGGCGAGCGTTCTGAACCAATCCATATCAGAGGCGGCGCGTAGAAACCACGGCCAAACCACGCCTCTCCACGTGGCTGCCCGTGCCTGCCACTCTCCTCTCGTCGTCCTCTGGGTTTCTCCGGCAAGCCTGCATCAAATCCCACCCGAACTCCTCACACCCTCTCCAGTGCCGAGCCCTCGAGCTCTGCTTCAGCGTCGCCCTCGAACGCCTCCCGACCGCCGAAACCGCAGACGCAGACGCAAACGAGGCGAAACCGCCGCTGTCAAACGCCCTTATGGCGGCTCTGAAACGCGCTCAGGCCCACCAGCGGCGTGGTTGCCCCGAGCAGCAGCAGCAGCCGCTTTTGGCCGTGAAAGTGGAGCTCGAACAGCTCATCATTTCGATTCTCGACGACCCGAGTGTGAGTCGGGTCATGCGTGAGGCCAGTTTCTCGAGTCCCACCGTCAAATCTGCGATCGAACAGTCTCTGGGTGGTTCGAACTCATCCGGGTCTCCCGGACCCGTTAACCCGGCATCCATTGGGTTCGGATACCGACCCGTGCCCGGTCCTGTCAACCGGAATCTCTACCTCAACCCTCGGTTACATCAACCAGATGTGGCGCAGACAGGGTTGCAGAGGACTGATGAAGCGAAACGGGTCGTGGACATCATGGTTCGGACCCGGAAGAGAAACCCGGTTCTTGTCGGTGAATCGATGCCCCAGATTCTGGTGAAAGAGATTTTAGGGAAGATCGAGAGCGGAGAAATCTCCGCCGGGACGCTGCGAAATTCTCAGGTGATACGCGTCGAAAAGGAGATAGCTTCGGAGAAGGCACAAATGACGACTAGGGTTAAGGAAATCTCCGGGTTGGTGGAGACCCGGATGGAGAATTCGGATCTGGGTCGTGTCGTTCTCGATCTGGGTGACTTGAAATGGTTGGTGGAGCAGCAGCAGGCGTCGAACGCCGCCGCCGGCAGCGGTGCTGTGGCGGAGATGGGGCGGCTTCTGGATAGATACAGAGGAAGGCTATGGTTAATCGGAACAGCAACTTGCGAGACTTACCTTCGATGTCAAGTCTATTATCCGTCAATGGAGAATGACTGGGATATTCAAGCCATTCCGATCACCGCCAAATCGCCTCCAGCGGGGATTTTCCCAAGGTGGGTTTCAGATTTTGATCCTGTCTGACCAAATTAACGTTTTTCTGATGTCTTTTCTCAGACAAAGTTCTTGTTTTACATATGAGTTGGTTCTTGTTCTTGATCAGGCTTGTCAGCAACAACAATGCGATGTTGTTGAGCAGTCCGATTGAATCTATATCTCAGGCCAGAAGTCTACATATCCCTGCCGTGACATTGCCGTCTAGACGTGTACACGAAAGCTCGGATTCCGGTGGAGGAATGAGGTGTTGTCCTCAGTGTCTCCAGAATTACAAAAACAACATTGCCAATCTCGAAACCTCCTCCTCGGACAGAACCCTTTTGCCGCAATGGCTGCAGAATGCTGAAGCCGGTGGCTTAGCTAAATCTAACGTCAGTGACAAGAAACTGGTAAGCCCCCGAGTTCTTGCTGAGGAGACCTTTTGATGCTTGCTTGCGGATTAAGAATTGAAAAAAATTTGTGTTTTTGATCTTTTTCTTTTGCAGACAAAGGATCAAGAACTGGTGGAGTTGCAGAAGAAATGGAACGAGGCTTGTTTGCGTTTACACCCTAATTACCATTGGACTGTGTCTGAAACAATTGTTCCATCGTCTGTTTCTCTGTTGAAGCTTCAGAGCTGTAGAAACCCTAGTGCTAGCACACTTCAATTGAACTCTTGTTCAGACAGAAGTCGGCCGGGGAGTCCCGTCGGGACAGATCTGGTTCTTGGCCGACCCAATAGAGATCTGTCCTCACCAGAGAAGACCCGAGAATCGCACATTGATGGAGTACTTGGAAACGGTTCTGAAAAACTGGGAGAGTCATTTGACATCGACTCGTTTAAGAAGCTCCGTAAAGGCTTAGCAGAGACGGTCTGGTGGCAGCATGATGCAGCTTCTGCAGTGGCTGGGACCATCACACAATTCAAACACGGAAACGGGAAATCACGGGGAATTTCATCTAAGGGCGATGTCTGGTTCTTGTTCACAGGCCCGGATAGAATCGGAAAGAGGAAGATGGCGTCTGCTTTGTCAGATCTCGTCTCGAGAGCTCAGCCTACAACTATCAGCCTTGGCAAGAGGAGAGATGATGAGCATTCCAGTCTTAGTCTCCGTGGTAAGACAGCACTGGATAGGGTTACAGATGTAGTAAGAAAAAACCCGTTCGCAGTTATCGTCATCGAAGACATCGATGAAGCAGATTCGATTCTCCGGGACAACTTAAAGCTAGCAATGGAACGAGGCAGAATCTCTGATTCTCATGGCCGAGAGGTTAGTCTCGGGAATGTAATAGTCATCCTTACCATGAACTGGTCGCCGGGAAATGAAGAAAGCTTGTCCCAAAGCTTCGATCCAATCGACGAGACAAACCTCGAGAGCTTGATAAGCAAAGGGTGGCAGCTAAGATTCTCGGTTCGGAACAAAACCCGAAAGCGGATGCCCAGTTGGCTTTACAATGATGATCAAGAAAGAGCTGCCCGGCAAAGGAAAGAGATATCTTTTGATCTGAACGAAATGGCTAAGGTCGATGAAGACAAAGCAAACAGGTCACCGACAAATTCGAGCGACGTTACTACCGATCATGATCAAGAAGATAACATTGGCCTCATCCACAAGCTGCTATCACCTCCACAGAGTGCTAAGAGTGTATACCGCGAGCTCAGAGCCATTGCAGATGATGTCATATTTTTCAGGCCAGTGGATTTCGGTCTGATCAAGAGCAAAACCTCGGATTCCTTGAATAAACGATTCTGTAGGGTTCTCGGGTTCAGATCAAAGCTGGAAATAAACGACGACGCACTCGAGAGAATTGCGGGCTCGATCTGGCTCGGCAAGATTAGCTTAGAAGAATGGATGGATGAGACGATGATTTCGAGCCTGAATCAGATGAAACACCGTGTTTCTTCGGGTTCTGTTGACGTTGATGATGAAGTGGTTGTCTTTAAACTCGAACTTGACGATGATTTAAGCGATCGAGTCTCTGGATGTTATCTCCCGGGTAGTATTAGAACGCCTGTGGATTGATTTCCCGGTGAGGGGTAGAATCGGTATTTTGGCGATTTTAGGAGGGTATAATGTAAATATGCCTCCAACTGTTTTTGGCGCGGGCAGGGAAGCAGTAAAAAAAGGTTAAAAAAACGGTTGCCGACAAGGAGGCGTAGATTAACGGTAACCTTTTCGGATCAGCGGCTGAGAATGTCTTGGCCATTCTTTTTGGCATTTTCTCTATATCTATATTCTCCTTGTTAAAATAGCATAGCGTCAAACATAATATATTTCACTATCAATAAAAAAATGGTAATAAAATCAGTTGAATTTTGTAGTTTTAATTTATCTTTTTAAATGTTTCTATACGTTTGAATATTGTTATGACCTCTTTTTATAACATATTCAAATAAATCTTTGGATCTGTGCAATGCAAAACCTACTCCACATGCATACAAAAAAACAGTTTTAAAAAAACAAATAATTAAATATCCGTTGTGACATGAGTTTTTGGACCAATTTGTACACTTGAATGATTATATGATCTAATCTTTTGATCTCTCAATTCTGTTTTTTGGATATCATTTTTTAACTTTTAATATCTCAATTTTTAAATAGTAATGATACGAATAAAGATAAGCTATTATGGTAATTTATTAGAGACATTTACATAAAACCAATATTATTTTTTTATTAAGCTTATATAAATTAATTGAATAGTGTAAACTGATCTCAATATTAGCGGATTACAGAATCTTGGTGCTATATATATATATATATGTGTGTGTGTATGTGATATGTGCGACACTAATAAAACGATGAAAAAATACGTATGCTCAGAAAAGTCATAGAATAAAAAAAAATCTTGGTCAGTGGAATTTCTTATGCAAGCCAAATACATGTTTATTCCTTGGTACGTTTTTATTTGTGGAATCTTATGAATAAAATAACTTCTAACCAATATTATGATTTGTTTATTCTCGTGTCTCTGTTTCATGCATAACAATAATAATAATAATAATAATAATAATAATAATAAATAGCAATGATGATGATGATGGTTGCAAGAATAGATGGTATATGTTATTAGAAAAACAAGCAAAGCACCTCCCATGCATATGCATTCATGCATGCCTATGTTCCTTCTTAATTTAGCTCATCGTGCATGATATGAATTCCGCTATATATAATGCTTCAATAATCATGTTGATTGGCATGTATATCTTGATTCTTTGTTTAACTAAAGTGGGTCCAGTGACTGTCTAATCATTTTATAAACACGATAATGTTTACATCATCTATCATATCTTCCACTGAAAACCAAAATCTCGATTCGTTTGAAAAAAAAATAATTAAATGGGAATATAAGAGTGCATTTTTTTAAGTGCGGAAATTCGGAGGAATTTCAGCCAAAGAGAAGCAATAAATAAGGAGAAGACAAACCAAAACACGCCTTTATTCATTCATTCACTCAATTCATTCTTTTTTCGTCGTCTTTTCGTGGATTTGCTTTGCTTTTGGCGCCCCATGCTTTACCTATTTTTTTTTATTATATTATCACATATGTTATCTATTATTCTATATATAAAAAATTGGGAATGACTGCATGAACCGGTCGAAAATATGTTATGGAGTTTTTTTAGTTACAAAAATCAGGTGTCGTTTTTTTGTTTCTGTATTCAAAATAATTCTGTTCTTAAAGAGTTTGTCAGAATTTATTTGGTTCATTCTATAAATTCAAAATTTTTCATTTTATTAAAACTATCTTGAATTTATAAATTATTATTTTTTTAAATCAATAAATTCAACTATCTAAACTAATATCTATAAACTCTATTAATCCAATTGGTTATTCTTCAGAACCATCTTATCTAAAAGGCAAGGACTATCAGAATGATAAAATATTTATTTTTTTGATAAATTATTTGTAACTATCCTACGTTTGGAAATAAATATATGTATCATACAATACTCTTTCGAAACACAAAAATCATATGTTAGATAACTACAAATAAAAACATGTGTCGAGGAATTGAATCGTATTTGAAATCACATTTTCATTAAGAATTTTTTAATAAAAAAACAAACTTTTATACATTTAAATATTGTATTATTAATATTAGACTAGAACCAAATCTAAAATTTATCTGATAATTGAAGATACATGCCATATTTAATGATCTTGAAGCGACAAAAAAAAAAAAGAAACTCATAATAACACTAATGGGTGTGTGATTGAATAATCTTTCAAGTGGAGGAGAATAATGCATCATTGATCAATGTGATGAGAGAGTGGCTGCAGTCCAAATGCAAATGCTGCTACTTTACTCAAACATAATTCCTCCTTTATTTTATGTATATTTTGTTTTACGATCGATTTAGAAAAAATAAGACATGAAGAAGATATATAAACACACACACACACATATATGTATGTATATATGATAAAGGCCATAGATATCAAACTTGTATGATTGAGAATCTGATGTTGGATTTGAATTTTTGGGAAAGAG
>NW_010971389.1:2263546-2268290 GCF_000463585.1 Tarenaya hassleriana | reverse complement strand
AAGAGTACATGAGTTTATTAACTCAATGAGTGGGCAACTCAACGCCACTCTATATATATATATGTATATAGGATCTATATATACATGTTCCTATTTATTACATCAAATAGGATCTATAGGATATGTATTGCCCCTAATTACATTGACATGGTTATTTTATTTACGTTGGTTGCAAACGAAAGTTTTTTTAACGCTACCATGTTGGATAGAATGTCAGATTTCATCCGAAGTTGAGAATTTTATGATTAAGGTTTTGATGAAAGAAAAAAATATAGGAAAAGTTGGAAATATTTTCCTATTTATTACATCTAAATTCTCATACATTAATATCTTCTTCTTCTTCTTCTTCTTCTTTTTTTTTTTTTGCCGTGAAAAAATGTCGCACATTTTATTTTTAGCTCCTATGACATAAATCATTATAGTTAATAAATGAATATGATGAATGAAGATATATCTTTGCATAACATCTATTTTAAACTAGTTGTGAATAAGATGGGCTTCATGGATTTGTTTGCTTAGGTCCGAGAGATTATACAAATTGGAGGATATAAAATATGGGCCTTAAATACCCTATTTAACCCATTAATAAAAACATGTAAAAATACGAATCCAAACGGGTTTAGATATATGAACCGAAATTTTCTATAAAAATTAACCATTTTTTTTACAGCAGTATCCGAATTTAATGTGAAAACCAAATGAATATATTTTTCAAAATCCAAAAAAACCAAACCCGACCGCATTGTCATCCTCCTTTAACGTAGTCTCCATAGAATCTTTTCTGTTCCGACAAGGACCAGGAACAGTTGCAGCCGCAAACCATTGCCTGCCTGTGATGAAGAAGAAGAGCATTTCAGTTACTTCACGTACAAGATAGGTTCCTTCCGTACCCAAAAGAGGAAACGATGTGGGGTGGACACGGGTCTCGATACCTGTGTTTTTGGAGGTACCCGGTCTCGGCCTCGTCTTCACGGGAAACTGGTGTCGGGTTTGGCCACATGGATCTCCTGCAGGAGAAGATGAATTGAAACCCTAGTTCCATTTCAAGACAACTTTTCGATTAATGAGTTATATATATATATATATATACACACACACACTGAGTTACGACCGAGTCAGAGTGCATCGTCCCGTCGTTTTCCGTTCTAAAGAATCCGGGGGATATTTGTTTCCCTCGACTAAGACAAGTCAACAACATTTGACCAAAAAGACAATTAAAATCGATTAATATTCATTTTATGACTTTGAATTCTAATGTTCTTCGGAGACCAACAATTCATATTTTACATATTTACAAGTATAATACAAATGGGTCATTGCAAATCATTCTATTTTCAATTCACAATTCAGTAATCGCATTATTGGTACTCTTGTTTATGATAAATATATTTTACTTGAAACCAATAACGTCGATTCAATGTGAATTCTTGTAAGATTTCAGGGTTCTTATATATAAAAATAAATTCAATTAAAATAATTTCGATTCTAAAAAAGGAAAATCGATTTGATTAGAACTCGGATGAACATAAAAAAAAATGAATTTTTTTTAATAAATATTGAGTATTTCTTAAAGTAAAAAAATCGAAGAGAATAAAATTCGAAAACCCATATACAGATATAATTTTTATAAAATAGAAATAACAAAATATAACATATCTGAAAATCTAAATACAGAGCCACAATATTATAAAATATAAAATAAAAAAGGTACAAATATGTCTGAAAATCCAAATATTTGATGTAATTAATTGAATGGAAAAGGGTCTTCTTTTGTTACTAAAATAAGAACTTTTACGAAAATCCAAATTATCTCTTTTCTTTTTAAGGTGTTTAAACTGCAAATTCATATTCTTTTTTCAAGTATCATAAACATTTTCTCTCTTTCGGGTAAATCGTCTGCCAATTTTTTTTTGAAAAAAAAACGAAAATCTGTAGACAAATATATTTCCGATGTGTAAGAATTTGGCATGTGAAAACCTGTATGATTTATGAAGTTGACGCAACCACTGTACAAAAAAAAAACAACCTTAAACCCCTTCTTCAGGTTAACCTAAAAACCCTATCCGGCTATCCCCTCCCCACCAACAAAACCTATCAAAGATCTAAGCTTTTGGTCCGGCATTGCCCTGTCGGCTGAGAAAACGTAAGCTTTTGTTGCCGGTCCGCTGAACTGTCGGAAGCCGAGGCTAACCATTGCAGCAGTTTTATTACATCAGACGTATCGTCGAGGTAGTACTTAGCCATGCTCGGCTTCTGACCCACCGTGCAGGCGAATACCTCCGCAATGGACGGAACATCCGGGTGATTCATTATAGTCTCGAACATGTCTTCATCGGACCGATCATCCCCTATGCATAACAGAAAATCCGGTCTCATCCCTCTTCTGTTTCTCATACTCCCTATCAGATTCTCTACCACCTTCCCTTTGCTCACTCCCTGAAACCAAATCACACAATGTTATTATGGTGCAAATCCCTCTAGATGATCCAGAATCTCTTAGAAACACTTGTTACATATATAATATAACATACATACCTGAGGTTTAACCTCTACGATGTGTTGGCCTCTCTTGACGACGACGGGCTCGTTGGCAAGCACACCCTCCAGATGATCCAGAAGCTCTTTAGCTTGGGATGATCCGAAAGATGGGTCAGCTTCCTGGTGATGCCAGACTATTGCACTCTCTTTCTCCTCTATGAAAGACCCGTCTGTTGCTTCTTTGTAGTGGTTCATTACCGGTTGAGCCATCCTCTTCCAACTCAAGTCCACCGGTATCCCACATGCCCTCCATTCTGAACTCAAGTTCCATCTGCAAGACAACAATGGTTGGGGGAGAAGAGTAAGAGCTGGCAGAACAAAGAAGATGATAGACATATTGCTGTAGAGTAGGGGAATCGGTTGTAGTACCTCATGAAATAACCGTGTTCAGCTGAAATACCGAGATTCTCACATGAACCGAACCATTTACTCAGAGGGTCCTTACCTCGACCACTCACGACAAACACTACGTTACTCGAGTCATCGCAAAGACGGTTCAAAAGCGAGATCAGATCATTGCTTGGCCTTTTATCCACACGGGTCTGAGGCATCACGGTCCCATCGTAGTCCAAGAGGATCAACCGGTTGCTTGTCCTCCTATAAGCAGCAGCTATGGCTTCAACCGAGAGTTTCCTGAAATATGGATCTAAGGCAACGACTCTGAAACCTAACCCGAAACCAACTCCCCAGAATCTCTTGTTGTAATGATCTTTGCACGCCCTTTGAAGATCTTGATCAAAGCTCCGTGCCCAGTAGGCCACATCGTGGGAGCTGATGTACTTGTAATGCTTCTGGTGGCGAAGCTCTTTTTCGGCTTCCGACATGGTAACAGCAGAGCTCATCGCGTCAGCCACTGCTTCGACGTTCCATGGATTCACACGGATTGCGCCACTTAGAGATGGGGTACAACCAATGAACTCAGAGACAATGATCACACTCTTCCGACCATCATCCGGGCCATAACCCAAGGCTTCATCCAAAACAGGACTCCCCTGTCTAGCCACAGTGTATTTGTAAGGCACCAGGTTCATGCCATCCCTCACGGCATTGACCACGACACACTCAGCCACTGCGTAGTAAGCTACTTTTTCCAATGTACTGACAGGTCCATTCACAAAGACGATAGGCTCATAACCCAGTTTCCTAAATTTACCATTGATCTCATTGGCAACACAATCCATCTCTTTCTTCACATCATGAACATCCTTACCTGAACTCCGAGCCGGGTTAGTGATTTGTACCAATACCACTTTCTCACGAAGTTGTTCGTTCTGCTCCAGAAGCTGACCCATCGCCATGAACTTCAAACTGATTCCTTTGAACACATCCAAATCATCCACACCCAACATGATTGTTTTCCCATCGAATTTCTTCCTCAATTCCTTCACTTTGTTCGCCAATTCTTCTGACGCCATGATAGATTCAATCTGCCCCATGTGGATTCCAACAGGCAAAATCTTGATACTCACGGTTCTACCGAAATACTCCACACCAATATAGCCTCTCTTAGATTCATAATCAATACCTAGCATTCTACTGCAGCAGGATAAGAAATGCCTGGCGTAATCGAACGTGTGGAATCCGATCAAATCACAATTCAGAAAACCCTTCAGAATCTCGTCCCTGACGGGAAGCGTACGGTATATCTCCGACGACGGGAAGGGGCTGTGCAGGAAAAATCCAATCTTTATCCTATGAAACCTATTCCTAAGGAACGTTGGCAAGACCATGAGGTGGTAGTCGTGAATCCAGACATAATCTTCATCTGGGTTCATCACTTCGAAGATCCTGTCAGCGAAAATCTTGTTGGCTCTCATGTACGCCCTCCAATGCGTACGTTCGAAGAGCGAACCGTTAGATTGCGTCATCGGAAGCATGTAGTGAAACACCGGCCAGAGATAGTGTTTGCAGAAACCATGGTAATACTTGTCGTGCAACTCCACCGGTAAGAATGTCGGAACACATTGGAACTTCTCCAACAACAACTGAGCCACGTCTTCTTGCTCGGATGTCAGAACGTTGGCGTTAAGCGAGCCGACGTAGATGACATCCGTCCCCGGAGGAAACCCATCTCTGAGCTGCAAATAGAGGCTGTCATTGTCGTACTCGAAGCTCCATTTTCCCGTCAATGGCTCTCTATTTGCCCGTATGGGAAGCTGGTTCGAGACGATGATACGCTTCGGCCGCGAAACGCTGGCGCCCCCGC
>NW_010971389.1:2231859-2263114 GCF_000463585.1 Tarenaya hassleriana | reverse complement strand
CTGGCGCCGCCGCTCGGCTCGCCGGCGTCGTCGTCGTCGCGATCGGTCTCGAGCCCGGGAAGCTTCGTCACGGCCTTGGGGATCCGGCTCATGATCCGAAAGTCATCAGCAGAGACCAGATTCAACTGGTCCAACCAAGATCCCGGCAACATATCACGAATCGGAACGAATGACAATGAAACAGATGAGGAAAATTAAGAGCTCGGTACCGGCGAAATCAAGGGGGAAAACCCAGACAGGAAATCGAGAAATCGAGGAAAGAACAAAACTTTTCTGGGATTTAATCGATTACTCTTCTTCTGGGTCTTACGATTTCATAAAAATCCCGAAGAAACAAAACGCGTAGTTACGAGGAGAGCCTCCATGGTGGAATTTAAGAGAGAAACGGAAATTCGGTGAGGATAAGAACGAAATGAAAGAGAGAGAGACGGTATTTAAATGGGTACGTGACCGAGGTGGAAAAATCAACGATCCAGATTTTCCCAGTATGGATTAAGGTTAACCATCGCCGTCGATTCAAGTCGAGAGTACACGAGAGCTGGATGCGCGTGCGTGTACTGTAACCGACCCATCGAAATCCATGCACCAAGGCCTAATTAGTTGCATTGAGCTGTAACTTCTACAATTAGTTATCTTCTATTTCCATAAACGGGAAAAAATAATGGATATTTAAATATTTATTATGCAGAAGAAATATTCTAGCAATATATTCGGAATAAGCATTTAATGTGTGGCAAAAAAAAAAACTCGATAACGAATCATTTTACTTAATTACCTTATAATGATAATGTTAATCCTTGATTTGATTTGTATGAATGCACATAATTATCATTTCACCGAATTAATTAATTAATGGTTGTGAAATGCCACGTGGCAAGCATATAGAAGAAACGTGGCGTGATAGGGAGGAACATGTGGGAGGGAACAGCAAAAGTCACGGATGACTCGGCCGACCTTCGCTATCAGCGGCAGCAATTTCGTCCAATAATATTTTGACACGTCAGCGCTTTGTAGGAACGTTTCAAACTTTTTCTCGTTCTCGAGACCCTTCAAAACGGTACGAAATCGATGTGGTTCCGTTCAGATTCTGCCACGTGTCATCATCTCTGAGCCGGGTTGCCCAGACCTTGTGTGTATATACATCCCCCCATCTACACCCAACTTTTATTAAACGAATATTGCTAATTAAAAAAATCTGAAAATTTCCGTTATTTAAAAAAGTTATCTAAACAATAATTTCTATCAATATAAATAAATATTTATCTAAAAGAACTAAATTTTTAGAACTGTCTTTAAAAAATGTGTAACATATAAATCCAAATACAATAATGAATTTAATAAAATATAAAAATCTATATATTTTGTCGATTTTCAATTCAATTTAAAATATGCGTATTGTATTAATTATTATATATATGTTTAAAATAAACAGTTTTTAATATATTTTATTTGGATATAAAAATAAAATTTTCTGAAAAAATAGAGTTTTTCTGGAACAAAGTTTAGATTTGTTTCATTTCCGGGATCAAACACATTTTAGATGGGTTTCAAATTTCTAAGACAAAGATAAGGCATAGAGAAAAGATAGAGAGAGAGAGAGTTATCAGAATTCCAGTGATCTTATGGGACCCAAACTGATTGGCCACGTTGTCCGAAAAGATTTTTGTAGGGCCCACTTTATCTATTACCACTTGTATTGATTGTTTACGATTTTTCTTTTTCTTTTTGTTTTCCTTGATTGCCAAAATTCTTCAGTTGACACGTGCCGAAGTTGAGGGGCTCCCCTAAAACTCGTTACTTTGCAATTACCCTTTCGTTTCGCTTGTTTTTTTTTTTAATATTGCCAAATTAAAACTAGATATTTTATGCAATTTTTTATCTGAATATTAAAATACAGTCCGTTCGTCGTTCATCTAACGGAAGATATTACACAGTTCGATGCTAACACAAAGCGAATTCCGAAAAAAAAACGTACACTCTACGAGAAAAATGCACATGAAAATAATATAAGAGATACATAGCATGTGTAATATATGTACCGTATTTTATTTTAATTAACGAAATTGATTAGACTAACTCAATTTTATAGTCAACGGAAATACGTGAGGACGAAGATTCAACACGTCAAAGGAGATTTTAGTGATATAAATAATGGTACGTGTGGAAATTGACATGACGAATGGATAGGTACCAAGTTAGAAATATTTAATAATTTTTCTTATCCACTAATGGAGTCATTGGATTTGGCCATCCAACGAATATTATCACTTCTCCAACCCCATTTACGATCAAATCCTTTTTTAAAAATTTTCTATTTTTCAGCCATCGTTCGAGGCGTACGACCATATTATATATATATAATGGAGTTGGTTGGACTTGGACCGACGTTCCTATATATTGCTTAATTTATTCCTTATGGTATCTTTAGAACACGTAAAACCCTAACCTATTTTATCGATCGGTTATGCAATTCATGTAAAACATTTATTTCTTTTTAGTATACTAAAAAAAATATTTCTTTTTATATCATTAGGTATTTGGATATCTTTCTCAACTTGTCCGATACATTCAAAGTTAAGATAACTGATTGAATGAAAGTTTATGGAATTAATTGGTCTTAAAACGATAAGGGTGTTAGATATATGACCTTTAATTATAACAATCTCGAATAGCCACATCGAAATGACCGATAGAGCTAATCTTATGGAAATTAAAACTATTTCATGGTTGTTTTTATTAAATGTTATGCCAAATTATATATAGTCTTGAGAGGCATAAGCTACTTTTGGGACATGGCCATATGATAAGAATTTGACGTATTCACACGAGGAAGAAGAGTCGTATGAGACAATGTTTTTTAATCGCTTTTTCCTTTTATTTGCTTTCTGCCTATGAATATTAGCTTTTTCTTTCCATCTTGTTCTTTGTATTTCTCCCCCACACCACCAAAAAATAAATAAATTAATATATAGATAAAGAGACAAAATGATGGAGAAATATCCACACAAACACAAAAAAAAATAATGTCAAAAGATAAGGACACAAAAGCAGCCTCACATCACAAATCCAATCTTCGTATTATTTCAGCTCTATTAAAAAAAACGTATGTACATTATATATATATAATATCATACTTTATTATATATATATATATATTATTTCAATTTTTAACATCATACTTGATCAAAAGATATAGTCCCAATTGTTATTTGACTCCATTAATTTAGTTTTATGTACACATAATATTTCAATTTGGACGATATTCCAGTTGGTTTGGTGGGCGAGAGATCGTCATGCACGTAAAAATGGCAAGTCCGTAATTTGTTGAAAAGTTATATCATCCAAAACAAGATAAACCTTAAACGCTGTATATGGTCCTACGATCTTATCTTATACGATAATAATAAATGTGACAACAACCATAATAAAATAACTATTTTTTTTTAAGTTCCCGTTGTATGATCAAAATTTTCGGTTTTCTTAGGGGGTTTTCTCCTTGTTATACGTCCACATATGAAACGGGTATGCGACATCATCCGTTTATTATTATTATATTTTTCCCATGGCATTTCGTAGACAATCGCATACGGAAAGTTTAAATTTATTTTCGATCCATCGATATATTTTATATGCTGTATACCATATGACAACTATAATCCATTGATGGTTTGGAGTCTATCGAGGCATCATTAAATTCTATGAGAATATAAGTTGTACAAAGGGACGTGGCATCTTTTGAATAATTGCAAAGAAGAACGTCGGCATAAAGCTTTCAAAATCTAGATTCCACAATTTTTGAAAATGTTACATAGATACATACGTATAAAATATATTCATACGTGTATATGTATGTTACCATGCCTATATCTTAGTCAAAATTGGTTCATAAAAATTGGACTCATGTGATGAAGCTTCGACGTTATATTATATCTTCGTTTGACTTTTTCTTCACCACGTTCCCTCTGCAACTCGACCTCTTCTTCCCCATGGATGCTCCTCTTACAATGGGAAACAGGCCGAAACACGTCAACCGGAAAGACAAAACTCTGTCCTAAACCCTGATGACAGTACACCGATCAAAAGATCCACAAGAAACAGATTTAGCTACATTCCTTTAGCAAGCCAGCCATGGATTCCGTACCCAGGTTTCCTCGAGGATCGGATCGAAATGGCGAGTGATAAGTGCCAAAACAATGGCGTAACGGCCCGGGTTTTCAGATAAGAAGGGTTCTGAGAAAAAAATAGCATCACAGGAACAAATAGCAGGAGGCCGATTCCCAAGACATTATGGTCAAGAACAGGAACTCTTTGTTCTGGATGTTCTTTCCAGTTTAAGTAAAGATCGGATGCGCAGACCATGTATAACTACACTGACCATAGAACAAGGATATATGATGCAGTACGTAGACAAACAGGAAGATGAATGCGGGAAAAACCGATGAGACAGACATGCCCGAGAGGGAATAATACTGTCATGAAGAACATCGGCTGACCTGTTCTTCGTAAAGAGCAAACCCGCTAACTCCATCAGAGAATTCAGAAGCACAGAACGATTCACGGGTCTGGCAAAAAAGAAAGCTAGCTTGTGTTGTTGGGTTAAAGATCTCTACTCTGTCTTTGGTTCTCGGTGATGAGGAGAAACAGCTGTTCTTACATCACCTGCTGCTTTCTTTTTTCCAATACGAAAAACCAAATCACCAAATGCACAGAAATATCACAGGATCAAGCAGAGAAAACACACTCAGGTGAGATTACAAACTTATTATCAAACATGATCAGAATCTCGACACGGGTCACATGCCATTCAACGAGATCAAGCAGAAAAACTAGAGAGCAAATGGAAACATAAATGTGTTCCAAGCATATATGGGGCTTATCATATGTATAGTTCAAGCAATTGCCCATAAACAAACAGAAGAAATGCTCTCACCTTATGCAGGATACTGTAAGAAATTTCATAAATGGAACAGAAAAGAATCGATCACTTCACAGAAACAGAGCAAACATCCATAATAATGAGAAGAGCAGGCAAATGAGTTTTCATGGGAAGCAGACCTTACTCCCAAAAACCCATCATTCAATTTGAATATATTACCATCAGATCAAACTCTGTAAGAACAATGACACACTGTCCACATCCAAAGTCAGGTTCTTTAGATCTCATCCAGACAGCAAATTATGTCAAACCTCCAAGCAAATGAACCTAAGAGAAACTGATTAACCATTCATTTGGCACAGACAGTGAGGCAACTGGCTTGTATTCATCAGATAAGTGATCAAAATTTGTTACCAGAAACTTAAGTTTTTCTTCCAATTATGATCAAAGGACGAGAGAAACAAAACACTTACAATTCTAGCAATCTACTCCTTCTCTGACCAAAACATGCCCAAAAGTCTCCTTCTTCTTCATCTTCTTCATCCAATCTAACCCTAGCCCTGCAAATCGGACAAGCTGCGACTTTTACCAACCACGCATCCACACACCCCCGGTGGAAAACGTGGCCGCAACCTACAAGCCTCCGACACCATTGTCCTTGCCTGAACCCGTCGAGACAGACCACGCAATCGCTCCCGTACCGCGTCGGCTCGGAAAATTTGAACTGGGGAAGCTCCTTCAAGCGTCTCGAGAAAAACCCCTTTGAGGATTCATGGCGGCGGTGGCTGTGGTGACGGTGGAGAGAAGTGAGGAGGAGAGGGAGGAGGATGATGGAGGCGAGACCGAGGAGGACGAAGAAGAGGGAGGTGATAGATATCATGATAAGACCAATGAGGAAGAGAGAGAGTATCTTCCCGTTGGCCTTCGGCGGCGGTGGTGGAGGTTCGCCGGAGATCCGGCCGTCGGGGATCGGCGGTGGCGGCATCGGCAGATAAATGCAAAAAAAATCTCGTCTTTTTTGCTCTTTTCGTTGTCTCGCGGAATTAATGCCGAAATCTGTTGAAAGCTAGAGAGGGAAGGATTTTGATCTTTTTAATCAGAGAAATTGAAATGAGCAACGATATATTTCCGAGAAAATCGAGTTTCCACTTGGAAAATGCGAGAAAATTCGTGATATCCTGTCATGTCGGCTAAGGAAACTATATATATTTTCATTGTCATTATAAAATAATATATCTAAGATATGAGCGAAAAATATTGTTCTTTGGTTATGGCGGGTAGAATCGAATATCTTTATTAGTGGGGAATATTTATTTTATTGTTTACAATTACATCACGGTGATTTTGTTTACATTGTTACAATAATTTCATGTTATCATGGGATCTAAAGGCTACATGGTCATGCCAAATTTTCAATATAATCATAGGAAGAGTGAAATTTTATTTCATTGTTATGTCACTGGTCAGTGGTCATTGTCAAATTTCCAATGTGACAATTATTTTATTCTTCCCGTTAAGTGGACAGGATGATTTGCAACCCGACACGACAAGCATAGCTTCCTCGATAAGAACACCCATTAACTCATCTTATCCTCTTTCTGAGTTAGAAGGTTTCTGCCCTCGTTCTCAAGTACTGTCGGATTTGTGAATACTTGATAAAAAGAATTTAAAGGTCACTGATTTTTCTCCATACAAAGGAAATTACAAGAAAGAACAAAGAAGAAAAAAACAAAGCCCTCATCGTGTCGTATTATATAATGTGAGTTCAAATAAAATTTTATGTATATTTTATAAATATATATATGTATATAACTAACTTAATTCACATTATATAATGGTATAATTTTAAAAAACGAGACATGAAAACTTTGTTCTTTATTCTTTCTAGTAATTTGTTTTTTTTTATGGATAATAATAAGTAATCTCTGAATTCCCTTTATAGAGTTTCACAAATCCTATTTGTTTAGGATTATTTTTATGGATAAAAATTTATTTTCTTAAATTAATTATAAAATTATAATCTGTTAATTTTGAGTTAAAATTTATTAAATATATAACTTACTAAAAAAACTTTATTTTCTTAAAAAAATCCATTAACCATATAAACTTAATAAAAAAAATATTCTACTTTCAATTTAATATAAAACTATTAATTTTGAATAAAAATATATAAATTTACAATTCTATTTATGACAATAAAAAACTATAACATTTATTCAAATTTATTATATTACGATAGGGTTAATCCCATAAAAATTCTCCAACTTGTTTGACATTGGAAAACTAATTCCCAGACTTGCATTCTCCTATAAAAATTACTCGACTTGAAAAAATTACCATTAGAATACCTAAACTTGTAAAAGACTGTCATAATTAAAATTGACCGACGTTGACCACAAACATCGTTAGATGAGGCTGACATGGCAATACACACATGATGCCACCTCATATTTTTATGCCATATCATCAGCAAATTTAAAATTTAATTTGGACCGGTTGAATCGGTTCAATTAAACAAAGAAATCTTTTTCCCATTGTTCCTCTTCACCACGTTATTTCTCTCACCGTAGAAATGAATTTCTTCGTTCTCCACCATGATTGAACAAATAGAGCTTCCACCATTATTTTTGAAGATGTGAAGACTTCGTGAAATAGTCCCCAATAGCATTTCGATAGCTCCATGAACAAGAATACCCCTTACTCCATCCCGATGCTTTGGATTCATCAAGCCAACGAAAATCTTGTTTCGGTCTGTAATCTATTAATACATTCCAAACTATCGATTTGATTTTTATATAAATTAATTGTATACAAGATAATGCATTCTTTTTAAAGTAAACGCAAAATATTTTTAAAATTAAAATTGATATACTTTTATAATAAATTTTAATAGAATGTTTTTTTAGTAAGTTATAGCCAATTGATTATTAATTTTTATTAAAATTAATTGTTAATGGGTTTTTGTAATGAATTTAAACTAAACTCTTCGTAAGTTTGGCAATTGTTGTTGTTGTTGTTTTTTTTTTTATAAAAAAACTAACAATTGTAATGAATTTAAAATTAATTTTTTAAACTAAACTCTTCATTTCAGCCTCCGTAAGTTTAGACAATTGTAATGTTTTTTTTATAAAAAAAAAAAAATTGTCCAAAAGAAGAAAACAAAACCTACAGAAACATTAGTGGTGTTCCCATATGTACAAATACAGCTGACATACATTACTTAACCTCGTATATCATAGCATTGACCGGAATTTTGCCCGAACGGCCAACCATAATCCGATCCGAAATGGTAATCACCTCGTAAAAGAACCGGAAATTATTATTTTTTCTTATGTAAAAACATTTAATCTCATTTACAACTCATTTCAGCCTCCGTAGCATCGACAAGACTTCTCATAACGTCTACTTGCGTCTGAAGCGACGTGATGTAATCTAGGGTTTCTCGAACTAACAAGATCTCATTGTTCATTAACTCTCCTCCTGGGATTAGATTCCTCAACCCTTGTGTTTTCCTCTTCACCAGCCCCTTCGCTATCTTCGATGCCGCGTTGCCTCTTCTTCGTAACGATGATGATGATGATGGTGACGATGATGATCTCTTCGTCGCTTTCTTGCTCCTTCTCAAGATCTTCTTGTGACACACCGTCTTATTCGGTAGCTTCTTGTTGATTAGTCCCTCGGCTTGAATGCTGCTAAGAATCCTACGCACCAGATAATTGTTGGAATTAGCTGTTTTTGCTATTAGGGCTCGGCTCCAACAAGTCGTACCCTTTCGGAGGGAAGCCATGGCAATGTCCGCTGTGACCTTTATCGCCTTCCTCCGATCCGCCACAGCCGTGTTCCTTCCCGAAGAACGCCATAGCTCAAGACCCATTTGCCATTTCTTGAGGAATTCTTCCTTCAGAGATCTCGGAGGCCGCATCCTGTGGTGGAATTATATAATAATGGATAGTTCAACGAGATTCAATAACATTCTGAGAGGAGATGATGCCATATAGTTTCAATTGTAAAGCTTTCATGAAGCATCATATCTGCCTGTCCATTCTTCCATGTCTAGGGTTCTTTTCCTTGCCAAAAAAAAAAAGAAAAGAGAATTGTGCAGGAGAATCAGGTACCTTGTTTTCACGACCTTTCTTCTTCCGTTGAATGTGTGGCCGTGAGATTCAACGATCGATCTGCTAGCGGTTTAAGAGATTCAAGAATGAGAGAGAGAGAGAGAGGGTCCATTTATTTGTTCAAATGGAAGAAGAAAATGGTGGGGCTTCGGGAGATAGAGAGAGCACATGCATGCACATGCTATTGCTGGCCCACGTCTTCTTTTGTAACCCTAGAATTTTGGAAATTTATTTTTCTCATATAGAAAAAAAAAATTGACATCTAATTATTCAACAATTTGAAAAAGGAAAGCTTTAATTCGAATAAGAACCGCAAAAGTTACGAGGACCGTCCCATATGTTTTGTTGCTTGAATTTCGTCACGTTAGAGAATTTTCATGATTTAGGATTCATCATAAATTAATTATAGCCTTACTTAAACATCGAAATCAAAAGAGAAAATGAAAGATTTTGAAAGTGACATTTCATTCATTTCAGGTAATAACCTTATCTATGCTTCTCTTAGCTTTTTAGTGAATTTTTTTTATCCTGAAGTAAAAAAGCCTCTATAAGCCAAATCATAAGAAATTAAAATGGAAATACGTTACGTGATAATCGTATTTTTTTTTATAAAAAAATCGCAATAAATAATTTAACATCGTGTATGATCGCACGAAATTCTTTCCAGCTATCCTCCGTAATTTACGGGGAACTTAACAATTATTGTTACTATGACTACGTGCACATCGCCCACCCAGATAGCATGTCGTGAACATTTTGTCATTTATTTTTTTCACCAATAATAATAATAATAATAATTCACAAATATCAAATTATGATCAATATTTCATTAATGTTGTGCCCTAACGCCTACGCACAGGAATTTATAATGAAATCGCAGGGGAAGCGGGAGGCTTGGGGCTACGCTTGTGCACGCACGCGTCCACCGAAAACAGGTGCATGTGCACACATGGGCCTGGCCCACTTGCCTCGGTACGTGGGGGCACGTAAAAAGCAATTCCACCGCAGGTCCAAAATATTAAGTGATTATTAAAAAAATAAACGGAAAATTCCTTATAAAATAAATATGGTTAAAATATACAAAATTATTCAATTGACATATTAATTAATACATGAATTATTCGATTTCTCTCAAATTTCTATACGCCGTTGATACACTGTTAATTCAATGGCTACTTTCATTTGCCACGTAGCACGTTATCAACAAATTACAAATAAATAAAAATAAAAGAAAATATTAAAATTTTAAAATAATAGGGGTAATAATTTAAGTTATATATTCCTGTATATATATATATATATTATACACACAGTGATAGACCTAGAAAAATCTATAAGAGGGGCAATAATTTTATACATTTAATTTGTAGAGTCAAATTTTATTTTTATAGGAATATTTGATAATTTTATAATTTTATAAAATTTATAAAAATTTTAATAATTTTGTAAATAGGGAAAGGACTGCGATTCCATTCTACCCATTTGATATAGGTCCGTCCCTATATATATACACACACATATATATAATATATGTATTTTTATAGGTTTCCCAAAAATAAAAGTATATATCACAGGCTTTGATAATCCAATATGTTATATTATTATATAATATTAAATAATATATATGTAAACTAGTAATACATCAATATATTTGTTATTTTATTTAGTTAAGTTATGAATTATTTTATATGTAGTATAAAGAATAAAATAATATTAAGGATCAAGATGGGGTTTTATGTTTATGTTGCTTAATTCACACGCAAAAAAGTTTTCATTCGATATCAAATGTTTGTCTGTGTTGAATCGTGAGCCAATTTGTGTTGGCTCGCGAGTTAGTTGAGTCGATATAGAGTTGAATAATTTTTTGTTCATTTAAAAACGAGTTGAAACGAACCAAACTCGAGTTTTTTACAATCTAGATCGCTTGTTAGATTCGTTGTTAATCACATCATCTCAATATTTGAACAGAACAGAAACTGTCAATTATATATATATATATATATATATATATATATATATATATTAATCACCAAGTAATTTCGGATGTAAACAATGATTACTCAAAGATATTAAGAGATGCGAATAATATTATATTTAGTATTATTTTTATATTTTAAATATTTATATCGATTAAATAAGATATTATATGATTTTATTTTTTACTTATAAATATTGTAATGTTTTGTTTTAAATAATGAGAAATCAAACGATTCTCTATCTATTTTCTCTGTTACCTATATATTATTTATTTTCAGGATTATAAACCCATTAATCTCAATTGATTCCTTACCCATTGCTTATATCCAAATGCAAAATTAGTTTGATTTATATCAGTTTCCTTGTTATATCGATAAGAAAATTTATCTCTTGGATAACACATTCCAAATTTAATTTCTATACGACCTGTAAAATTAAGGTTTTGGTGCAATACAATTTATATTTTACTAAAAAAAACGTACTGATAAAAATCAATTTATTATTTAACTATATTTTAGTTTGAAAAACCACGAGATATAGAACATTGCACATGTGCGTGAAAATATAACATGTTACATAAGTAAGTGTGGAGATGAGATTAGTACGTTGGATATTCCTAAAAATATGGTTCGAATTAACTATTATAATTCATTTTTTTGTTGCAAAGTGAACCAAATTACGAGCTGTTGGGCTATAAATCTACACATACACACACATATATATAATACTTTATAAGATATTTATCAGTTAGATACAAATTAGTAGTATGATTCACGTGGATATATATATGCACAGGAGAACGATGCACCATCTTGTCGTGTACATATTCTCTTGCATGTGATTCATAACCATTTTCATGTCGTGGTCTCAACGAATTTGTCGTGTAGTGGGTCGAAGTAGGGCTCGACATAGATACCTGAAAATTGAATATCCGTCGGATACTCATCTCACGGATATTCGATTTTAGGGTTCTCGTAATTTTTAAATCCAAATCCAAATCCCGATTTTTCAATATCCGTAAATCCGAATACAAATCTGGATAATAGAATTTTTAAAACCGGATACCCGCAGGTACCCGACTATTATGATTATAAATAATTATATCTTATATTTATATAACATTTTTATAAAATATAATTATTTTAGATTAAATAATATCATATTTTTTAATATTAATTTAAAAAAATTAAATTTATTATTATTTATCTCTTATTTTTTCTTTTGTCTAATATATATATTTTTATCATAATTTATCAATTTTTATAAATATATCTTTATTTTTTGAAAATTTTATATATGAATATTGTTGTTTTTCTTAAATAAATTCGGATTCGGATACCCGCGAATATCCGACCATTATTCCGGATACCCATACTCCGGATACTCGTAAATACCAAATCCCGGATACAAATTTTATAGTTAAACCCGAGCCTTTCGCATCCAAATCCAAATCTCTTGATTTTTCTGAATATCCGACCAGTGTTCACCCCTAGGTCGAAACAACTCCAGAATAATAGATTTAATTTCATATTAGATTTACTTCCTTGGTCGTATTATAGTTTCCCTTTGGGTTTTTTTTAAGCTATAGTTTCCTTAGTTTATAACTTTAGACATGCATATTCACACACACACACACACAACCGCTACACAACGTACTTAATATTTTTTTTTTTTGTAGAAATTGATTTAATCATGCACCCTAATATATGTAGCACGAACGTGGCCCTATATTTAAGGTTTCAAACACATACATAACTAGGGATGGGCATGAGTGGATTTTTTTTTGGAATTTTAGATATCACAACAAATATTTAGGTATCCAAATGATATATATATATATATATGATATCTTTGGCCTTACCCATTGAGCGATTTTTAGGTCGGAGAATTATATAAATACATCAATTTCACCGATATGGTTGGACGAAAATATATTATTAAAAAAAAAAATTAGACAAAACCTGTCTTGAATTGTTGTGTCGGGGCTTGCAGGCTTTGTATGCTTAGTCTTTTATCTACAGTTATTGTCGCCATGACAATTAACTTAATTCTTGCCCACTGTCCCTTCTGTTTTTTTAATCAGCTTAATCGGTGGATTAAGGGTGCTAATCGTAATTAAGGTCTCAACCAAAATACACACCACGATGTATCACCAAAACATCATCTTTACAAAAAAAAAAAAAAGAACCAAATCAAATCACCAGACACTCAAAAACACAATGCATCTATCTGCCCTAACGAACGCTGTCTCAAAGCACAACAGAGACTCTTTTTCCCCCCTCAAGGCTTGTAGCCACCATAGCTACGACCGTGAGAATCGTCGGTCCGGTTGTTCCTGAAGGCGCAGCAGCCGATCGAGTAGACGACGACGAGGAACACGAGGAAGACGATGTTGACGACCGCGACTTTCTTCCAAGCGCTCTTGATGTTGTCGAGGAGACCGGCCTTGCAGGCTTCGCAGTCGAAACAGAGCTTGTCCGGTCTGTTTTCCCACAGTTCGCAGTCTGGGTTCGTGTGACTTCCCACGGTCTTGTTCCAGTTCGTCGGGCTCACGTACGTGAACTGGCAACCGTCCGAGGGCTTGCAGCAACCCGACTGTCAAAATCGCAAGGAAATTGTTGTATGTTATCATTGACAATCTAGTGTCCTTTCAAAGAATTGCGAGTTAGTCACACAATTCCATAACAAAACCATAAGCACCCAAATCTTTTAACAAAAAGATCACTTTTTTGGTATCTTGCCAATTTCAGGGCAGGGGCACCGTCAGATGCAGAAGAACCCGGATTACACAGAAGTTGAAATCAATTGGTGAGATGCTAAAAAAGTTTCGATCTTTTTGTGAAAAGATTTGGGCGCTTTTGTGGGCTATCTTTTGATCTTGGTCCGGAAAAAACAGACACACTTTACTGTAAATTCAGTTCACATTCCAGACAAGAAGCAAAGCAAGCAAGTCAACCTAAGAATTTCAAACGAAACCCTAAAACCAGACGACTTAGGGCCCTCTGTACTCCAAGGAATCTGAACCATGGTTGTAATCTAAATTGACCGAAACTGAAAATTTAAAGCAAGCAAGAAGATGTCAAAGGTCAATACCTGAAGGGCGGAGAGATGTTCTCGGTATAAATCGTTCACGGTGTCATGAGCAAACTTGGATTCGAACTCAGAACAGACCTTGCTGTCAACAAGACAGCTCCTGATCCTGTTCCAGTTATTGGCGCTGTTCACGCGCTTCTGCAACCAGTTAGAGTAATCTCCGAGCCTGTACTCTTTATACCCTCGTCCGGACACTGACTGGCCGGCTCCTTTGTTCGTGACGACGAAGGCGAAGACGGTGAAGCAGAAGACGAGCAAAATGAGGATGAACATGACGAAGAGGTAAACCCAGAGAAGCCATGTCACTCTGCAACAGGCGCCGACGAGTCCTGCGATGGAGACGATCATGAGGAAGACCCCGAGAGCGATCACGGGTTTGTCGAGGAATCGCTCGCACTCCGTCGAGCCCTTTTGGCTGAGCCAGATTCCTCCTGCGAGGATCGGGATCGAGAGGAGGAAGACGATGAAGTTGAGGATTCCGACGAGGTTGTTGCTGCAGCGAACCATTGTTTCAAGTTTCTGAGTTATGTACGACCAGTCCCTGTTTGGGTGCTGAGAAAATCCGATGGAGATTGAGACGAAAAAAAATCTAAAATTTGGCGAATCCCCAGATGAGAAATGGACGAACTAACAAAACCCAGAAAGAGATCCACGCGAGAAAACCAGAAAATACCCAGAAAAATCGAGACTTGGCGATTTCCCGGGTGAGAAAACGGATGATACCACGAGAGAGAGAAAACTCAGAGATGGATTGTGATTGATGAGAAGACTTGAGACGGTAGGAGATGAACTTAAAAGATGAGAACGAAACGCGTGGAAGCAAATCAGAGAGGTTTCAGAGGAAGTTGTCGAGACTTGATTACTGTTTTTTTTATGTAAAACTCACGCGCTTAAAACTCACGCGCTCTTGAGCGCGTGATTAAGAAATGATTAGGATGGTGGTTGTTTAATTTAATTACCATTGTCAGATAATTTCTTTAACCGAGAAATTAATTTTCCGTTCTTTGTTGTTGCGTGGGAAATCGGAAGGCTTCTGAAAGACTTATCTATAAATGCTTCTGAAATAATCATTTAATTATTTAATTACCATAAATGAAAATGGAATGATTGTGTTTATTGTCATTTAATTATATTTGAAATGGAACAATCGTGTTCATTTTCATCTGAATGAAACAATAATGTTTCTAATTATATTATGGTAATCGTGATGGAAAAATTATTTTGGTAACAGGAAAATATGGAGATTATTTTGGTACGCACATATCAATGTCTAGTTGTAATTAATATCATCAATACAGGTTGTTGAATTAATGTCACTGTGAGTGATGATGGCGATGGGGTTCTAAAATATCTCCTTGGAAGTAATATAGATTGAGATATGTGTCGGTCCACTTCCACAAAGTTTTTATTTTATATAATAAGAAATATATTTTATCAATAACATCAAAATAAATTATATGGCTATGTGTTACAAAAAAAAAAAGTTGGTGGCCCGCATGTGCTGTGGTACGATTTTTTTCTTAAATTGCTCCATGGGACAAAAGAAAGTATATTTCCTAACTTTCTTATATTTAAAATTTTGCTAACCAACGAGTTTTCATATCAAATTATTTAAAAAAAAGAAATATAGAGATTCTCGTGATCACGATAAAAAATCATAAGAATCAAACAAACAATCGAAAATTTCCGTAAGATAAGTTATTCTACAGAAATAAATACTCCTTAGATTATGTGTATATATATATATATATTAAGTTTCATATATTATCTTATTGTTTACATATGTCATTGTTTGATTTTTCCTAAAAAGTACATATTTTTTTTTAAAAAATTATTCCTATTCAGTTTTTTTATTGTTATTTCATAATGTTTGGGCCTTATAAGGGTGGATTATCTGTTTCAACTTTAAAGGTTGGGCCTAAAAGCCCAATCAAAGGAAGGGAAGAGTAACGGAAACACAATTGCCAAATAGGCCGAAAAAAAAAAGATTCAGGGAGGAAACCATTGCTTGAATTGAATCGAGCGTTGTTCTTCAGATCATCTCTCGCCTTCCACCTCAGATTCATCTACTCCTCCGCCGCTACTCCTAGTTGTACGGTTTGCTGCAATGGCCACTGGAGATACTCGGTCGTCTTTCCCCGGCGGCCTCGGCTGTGATGGCGCGGCGGCTCAGTCTGCCTCGGCTTCCTGCCCCACCGATTTTCTCACGCTTTGTTATCCCCTCAAGGTAGTTTAGCGTTGAACGATCCGATTCACATGTCGCCGCGTTGTGTTTTCCCGTTGTCTGCTTTCGTTTTTCGCTCTGGTGCTGTTTGGTTGGCGAGAAACTGTGGATTGAAAGATAAATTGGAACAGTAAATTACCATGCATTCGATGCGCATATCGAGACAAATACGGAGAAAAGATTGAGTTAACTAGATATTTGTTTGCTGTTGGATTGCAGGGAAGTTTCAGACCAATATAGGGAAAGCTTGGGCATCGGAGATAGCTTCAAGAAGAGGAAAGCAACACTACTAATCTTAATCCTCGTCCGAGAAAATTAACACCAACGGGTAATAAATAATTTTGCTATCCTTTGCCTTATTACTTTATCCTTCAAGAATCAAGAATCACCCTGGTTAAAATCTTTCCAGATACATCTAAGTACTGTTCCATTAAAACTGAACTCTTTTTCCCCCGTTTCTCTTTTATTTTGATGAGTATAAACAAATGTAATTTGGATATATTCGATAAGGAACTAACGCCTAATCAAACCTCTGTTGCAGAGATTGAAGGAACACTTGATAGCTTGTCGGGAAATTCGAAAAAGAACATCTGATCAGAACGGAGGTTTGTCATTTTCGTCAATCTAAGAACGAGGTTGGGATTTCGGAAATTCTGTTCGCTGTCTCTCGCATGTCTAAATCATTCATTTGCATAAACTGAGGTGACTTTGTTACATGAAATAAGGGTTTGCCAAAATTGATTGTTATGTCGTGTGGAGGGGATGTTTTCTCTTCTTGTTTCTGAATACAAAACTCTAAACCCAATCTAACCATTTCCTGATCTGGGTTTTCTTTGACTCTTGATTTCATGGAGATTTTGTATGTTTGGTCGTTTGTGTTATGCCCAATTTGGTATAGAATCTTTCTTTGATCTGATGGTGTTTTTTGGTCGGAAAATCTTTGGTTCGGAAAGACGCGTGGTCTTGTACGCTATAAGCCAATGTGAAACCCTCTGACATTTCGCCACTTGTCTGATACTCTTTGATTCCTTCCGGTCCGAAATCACGCGTTGACACGTTGTAGGCCGCCAGAATCTTCGTCTCATCGCCATTCTTCATTAGCTACAAGCTTTGATGTTTGTGTTTCCCAAAAATGGTTTAAAGTGTCTATGCCAAAAGTTTTTTTATTCTTGTGCACGTGAAAAGGAAAGTTTGTAGGAAAGGACTAAAAGTTCGTAATAATTTTGGCCAATTCGTGCACTATATATATATATATATATATATATATATATATATAAGTTTAATTGAAATTCCAAAACATGTTTTTAGAGTTGAATATACTTTTAATAAAATTCAAATTCGAATTAAGAAACTCTAACAAAAAGTCATTATTAAATATAATTTTTTTTTGTAAATTACAAAAATTCAATCGATATAATTTTTTTAAAATAAAAATAAGAATACAAAAATAATCCAATTGAAATATATTTTAAGCCTAAAAATATATATTCGTTAGTGTTTATCCGAGTCAACTAGCATCATCCGCCATGTTTATTCTTTTTTTTTGTATTATCTATTATTGTAGATGATGCGCTGACAGATACAGCAGTACTGATGATTCTAACAATGTCTTGTCTGCCCATTAACACGAAGCCAAACTCCATACGTCTTTTTTTTTTCTTTTTCTATACAAAACTAATCTCTTTTTATATTACTACCGGAAGGAAAATGATAGAACCCACTCATTAATAATTTAATAATGGACCCAACAAATTCTCAAAGTCCATGAAAAGAACTTACCCCAAAATCTAGTTTAAGAGTGGAGGTTTGACCTCCTTATATATTGGCTCTAAATCTCTTTCTTTTTCCAATGTGGGACACTTATCAATACCGTCCCCTATAGAATCCACGACGCTGGGACAAATCTGGTCGTTGGCGGTTTCTCGGTTGCTGGCGGCTACGCACCTTTTGTGCTCCTCTCTTGACCATTCTTCTTCCGCCGTGTCATCTTGTATGTCCGAGGATCGTTTGGCTCTGATACCAATTTGATAGAATCCACTCATTAATAATGGACCCAACAAAATCTCAAAGCTCATGAATAGAACTCAACCCAAAACTAGCTTATTGGGGGAGGGTGCCCATGATATTATATTACAATATTTTCGATATAGGACTCTAACAGAAAACAAATAAAATATTATTTGGTCCATATATTTTATCTAGAACATAGTTTTCTACTCTTGGATAAGAGTTTTATATTAAAAAAAAAAATTTATTTTTATTTTGTGTACAAATCATCCGAATCTGTCGGATTCGGTCCAAATCAACCGGTCGTATAAATGTATTAATTAGAGTGGCTGAATTTCAAAACTCCACTTGCAAGTTGACAATCTGTTTGAGAGATCATTAATCGCACTTAAAACCTTATCCTTTTGACTTCTAATGTCACAAATCAAATTCATTCAATTGTATCGATTTTAATTTCATTTGAAAAGTTCAAAATTTTGGTAACCCAAAAGAATCTGAATTTGCTAGAAATTTGAACAAGAAAATCTCAACGTTTATAGTCCGTTTCAAAATCTTGGTCGATGTTGATGCAATTTCATCTCAAATGTTGAAGTGACAATTACTTAGATGTGTTTAGAGTTTAGACTCCTTTCTTTAGAGATTTGTGGAGTTGGCGTGTGTAATTGCAAAATATTGGATTATTTTGTTATATTTTGCAAATTGTTTTTCAAAATAGTGAAACATTAGTATTCCTCTTTTTAAGTTAAAAATATAAAATTTATAAGATATAACCTTGACTGACAAATCCAATACTTAACTAGATTTCCAAACTGTTGCCGTAAGATTACGAATTTGCGTTAAAGAAATTTTTGAGCTGGCGGTATTTGACAAATTTAGAAAACGCCCTTTAAGGTACGAGATTTGAAAATCGATCCAATATATATGGACTAATGAAGATCGGTACCATGTAATAAAAAAAAACAAAATATTTGCATTACGGACAAACACAATATAACAATGTTTATATATATGATTGGGTCATACGATATCGGTTTCACGCAAGATGGTATTTCATGGTATTTGGTTGGTTCACTTGTGATTATGCCTACCACATTATTAGTCTCGCAACCATCTAACTGCAAACTACTTTCCTTTGATCCAATTTTGATCATTTTAATTCATATATGTTTTTTATTTTGAAAATACATATGAAAATGATTAATTTTCATAGTTATATGGTCAGCTAATTTCCATTTTGAAAAAAAATCTAGCTATTGAAAATAAAATAATGTGTTAGAAAAGTTCTCTCTGCACTTAAAATTCCAAAAGTTTTTTCAATATTTTTGAAAATTCCGTACGTTTGGGTTTTCTTTCATTATTTTAAAGTGGAAGATACAAAGAATGGTGATATACTTTACAAAAAGAGCTTTGAATCAAAGATTATTGTGCTCATATTCTAAATTTTTTTCATCTGAATATGACGAAATTGTATATTGGAATTTCCCTATTATCAACGCGGAACTAACTTTACATATACACCAGATCTTGTGACCGAAATGCGTTACTTCTCCAGCAAAAAATAACATAAACTAAAATGTGAAAATCTTTTTAAGATAAGGTTTGACTCGTGGATCAACCGGGGGGAATGAATTAAATAGGAATTTACACTAAATTTAAATGGATTTCATTATAAAATGAAAACTATATACTATAAATTACAAGGATGAGTAAGCAGTAGATGGGAACGTGCAACAGAAACAGTTCACCCACCTCTCTTCTACTGCTGCTGCCGTTTCCAAACCTTTTTTCCTTCACTCTCTCAAGCGCCTTCTGTATAGGGGAAATCGCCGGAAGAGGAAAAGAGATCCAAAATTCAATCTGTTAAGGAAGAAGAAAATGGGCCAGGAGAAACCCACCTGCTGTGTTCTCGATGCTTCCACTTACGCGGGTTTCTGGATTCTCAAGAGATTGCTCGCCAGAGGCCACTTGGTTCACGCCGCAATCCGTAAAGACGGTACCTTTTCCACGAAATTCTTATCTGGGCATCGTCGGACTCACTCTTTCTCGTCGATTTGAGGGTTTTTAAGAAATGGGTTGATCTTGTGTTGGGGATTAGATGAATCGTTTTCCGTTCGCAGGGGAGAGCGAGATGGAGAAGAAGATAAAGGAAATGATGGAGATGGAGGAAGAGAGACTAGTGGTGTACGATGTCGATACGTTGGATTATCAGAGCATTCTCTCGTCTCTCAAAGGCTGTAATCTCGTCTTCTGCTGCTTAGACAGTCCTTCTGGTTATGATGTGCGTGTATATTCTCCATTTTCTCACTCTCAAATCCTCGAGATTCTGGTTCCTGTCATCATCGTAAAGTTTTGGTTTTTAATTTTGGTGGGTTTTGGATTTGAGAGAGGATTTGTAGGAAAAGGAGGTGGATTTGGAGGTGAGAGGAGCGATCAATGTGGTGGAGGCATGCGCGCAAACAGAGACCATCGATAAGGTTGTCTTCTCTTCTTCTCTTACTGCTGCAATCTGGCGGGACAACATCGGAACTCAGAAAGATGTCGACGAGAGGTGTTGGAGTGATCGAGACTTCTGCCTCAAGAAGAAGGTTTGCTTTCTCCGCCTACTTCCTCTGTTGCCTTAATCAGTTTTAATTTTATATTTTTTTTCAATAAAAAATTAAATTAATGTCATGTATAGCTCTGGCACTATTATTATTGGTTAGTACGTTTTTCAAGATTCTTTCACCCTTTATAAATACATCGACCAACACAAATTTTATTTTTTATTTATACATATTTTTTCTGAAATATAATATTTATTTTGGTACAAAATTTCTGTAAAATTAGAGACGACTACGATTATGATATTGGCGAGCATATAATATAACCATGCTATTAATCATTTATTTAATTGAAATTTATGTTTTCACCAAATTCTGACGGCTTTAACGTTGGCAATCGGTCCAAAGGAACATGCAGGTCGGACTATAGTTTGGACATTTTTCAGCATATTGGACCCACTTTATAATTACAAACTATAATAATCAAATTAAAATTATAATCATTTTTCCATCAATCATCTGGCAATTATTATAATATAATTTCTTAAATGATTGCTTTTTCCTTTTTGGGTTAGAATCTTTTTGGATAGTGAAAGGTTGGGTCTTCATGAAATGTATGGTGGCATATGAATATATATGATATAACGTATTTGGTGGGCAACACAGTAAGAGATTAAGTGGTGGCAGATAAATTGAATTTGCAGCTCATGTCTCATGGTTCATTGTACGATTCTTGAATTCACTGTTTATATATATATATATATATATATATATATATATATATATATTAGGCCGGTCGGTTACTCTTCTTGTCTGTATTCCCAAATTTTTAGATGTATACAATTAAATGTTGGTAGGTTTCCTAATTTCTAGATTAAGTTTCTATTGAACCTAACATTCAGATATAAGACATAAGATCACATATACATGTTTTAAAACTATATGTACATATATATATATATATGTGTGTGATAAAATGATTGGTTTCATATATGAGTGTATAGTTGTGGCATGCATTGGCGAAAACATTATCCGAAAAGGCAGCTTGGGCTTTGGCAATGGACCGAACGCTCAACATGGTGTCCATCAATGCCGGTCTCATCACCGGACCCTCCGTCTCTCAACAAAACCCTAATCCCACCATGTCTTATCTCAAAGGTACATGCACATGCATATATATATACATAGGAATAGAATACGATTTTCTGTACGTATTTATCAGAATATACGTACATCGATCTAGGAAACCCTACAATTTCATCTATTTAATTGAACCGAATTCCGTTCGTTATAGGAGCTGCGCAAATGTACGAAAACGGGGTTTTAGCTTATGTGGACGTGAAATTCCTCGCCGACGTTCACATCAGAGCATCGGAGGATAGTTCGAGTTGCGGGAGATATTTTTGCTTCGACCGGATCGTTAACACAGAAGAAGAAGCTCTCAAGCTTCTTCAATCCTTGTCTCCATTAATACCCATCCCACCAAGGTACTAACCGTCGTATAGTTTATCCGATTAAACCCTAAATTTCATCCAAAGTAATTACTTATATACACACACACACACACACATATAGGTATTTTCAATTCTCAGATCTGGTTTGATGTTATTAGCAGCTAATATTATGAATATGTTCAAATGTGAAGGTATGAAATGCAAGGAGCTGAAGTTCAAGAAGAAAGATTGAGGAACAAGAAACTTAGCAAGTTGGTGGAGGCTGGTCATGCTTGTTAATAACTTAATTAGAGATATAATATATATGATCTTATATATATATAATAAATACAATAGTAATAATTTGTTATGACATTTAGCATTTGTGTGTGTGTGTGTGTGTATAAAGTAGTTCTAATTTTCTTTGAATCCAGATTTAGTATTCACTTATATATGATTTTGTTAAATGGAATCATTTGAGCTGTTAGAAAATATTTTTTTAAAAGCCACGTGTCCTGAAATTGTACAATAATCATAAAATCGAAGCTTAATTTTATTTTAGATTTTAATTTTATTTTAGTTCCATTTTTTAAATTTAGAAAGAGATATACTCATATTTAGTTATAGATTGGATTTAGATCTTATCTTACTCGTTTTTTTTTCAATTAAAATATTTATTTTCTAAACAAAATTATTAGTATTGAATTTTTTTTTATGAGGTTTTTATTTCGTGTTTGTTTAAAAAGAGGTTATATCCAAATTCAGTTTAGGTATGATTACATGATATAAGATTCGTCTTAACTGTGTATTTATCGATCAAAATATTAAATATTTAGGACAACAATAACCCTGGTAAAAAATTATGTTACAATCGGAAGTATTCGTGTGGATTTTTTTTTATGAAATCAGAAAAAAAAAAGTAATATGGGCCGGAACTGGGCCTGAGTGAGTCTGGGCCAGTCGATATCTTGTCCAGTTTAAATAAAGTTTGAATTTTATGATACAAAAAATATACTTGATTTTATAAGCTTAACCGAATCACATACCTTTGATTCCTTGCATAAGTTTTTTTTTACTCTTTGGATCGACTTGGGATTATATTTCAATCCTTGGGAAATAAAAATATATACTTGATGATCCTATGTCTCTGTCTATATATATATATTCGCATTTTTATTACGTATTGTTCGTTGATAGTTGTTATAAAATTGTGTATCTAACCATAGACTGCATATATTATATTCTACGCTTGTATAAAGGCAATAGATATTTAAAACAAACAATACATGCGAGGCAAAGCACGTATATATATATATATATATATATATATAAGCATATATATATATAAGCATATATATATATATATATAATCGATGTATATATGTTTTATGTAAACGCCGAGACCCATGTGATGTATGTTTGTTTGGGGCTTGGAGAACACAAGAGAGGCCCCACAGGAGGGGAATTCAAAACATTTCCCAAGAAGATTGTGGCAAACCCTCCTACACCAAAGTTATTTTACATCACGTATACATATATATATATATATATATGTGTGTGTGTTGGTATATGTGTATATATATATATATTTGTATATGTGTATGTATGTATATGCGTTGTGTAGTATGAAGGTCTGACATTGATTTTGACCTTGCATTAGGACAGTCATTTCTCCTGCATTGAGCGCTCTTTTTCTGTTCATTCATTTTCCCATCTAATCCATTCATTAATATTCAGTTTACGATCCATAGACGAACGGATTTCAATTTTGTAAACACAAATTTATAAATTTATCGGCCGAATAAAACAGGTCACATGCTTTTTTTTTACACATACATGAGATAGTTTCTAATAATACGAGCTAAAAGACAACAAAACAGTAAAAAAAAAATTAGATACTTGTGTAGAATATAAATATCCTAAAAAGTAAAAATCAAATCTAAATGTATAATAATATTGAATTAATTTTGTGCGGTATTCTATACTATCCGTTATTATCTATGGTTTAAATTGCATTGGGAAAATAATAACATTGCAATTACAACTTCTCTATTTCTTGGAAGTAACGTATGAAATCGGGAAAGAGGAGTGCGGATGCATTAGATACTTATTTCAACCGTGGGGGTATAAATATAGTCGCTTAAATTTATGTATAAATATACTGAAAATATATCTATAAATTTAAAAAATGAATATATTAATTAATAGTACTAATCAAGACAGAAAGATGTATCTCACTTTGATCCAAGCAGGAACAGAGACAACGATCTCTTCCTGTTTTTTTTTTCCTGTGTCGGGTCCACGAAAATTGAAGTGTCCTTGAATAAGCAAAACATATTAATCACAAGTCACTATAATATCAAATTTGGCGTATCTAAATTATATATATACACACAAACGCGCGATAAATGCAATTGGGCAACGAGTAAAAAAAAAAAAAGAGAAGAAACGAAGGAATATTGTGAAATTAAAATCCGGAAAAAACATAGTCAGCATGATAAATTTATATTCCAAAATGAAATTAAAAGGGAAAAAAGAGAAGAAGATTGAGCCGTCCCGCCAATACCACCATAGACCAAACTGAGATTACAGTGAACAAATCAGAGTTTCATCTCTCAAGACTCTCGTCTTCTTTTATAGAGAAAACGTCCCTCCTGCTTCTCCGCCATTGTCGTCCACCTCTGCCCACTCACCATCTCTCTTTCCTCCGACCCTCCAGACAGAAAAAAAAAGACCACGTAAGTTACCAGAGAGGAGGAGTGATAAAGACATGAGAAGAGGAAGATCTGGGTTTTGGATCTTGTTACAGGCGAAGGAAGATGAACAATGCGTCTGAATCAGAATACGAGATAAAGATTAATAACGCAGTGTGCTTCTCTCTTGTACTTCTTCTTCTTCTTTCGCTTTCTGGCTTTTAGGGTTTTCTTTTCCTTTCCTCTGTGTGTTTTGCTGTTCTTCTTTTGTGTTTCTTTTTTTTTTCTTGAAGGAGCTTTTGGTGGGGGACTCAAATAAGAAGAAAGAAACATAATAAAGCCGTTGTGGAATGAAACATAATAATTGCAAATTTTTATTATTTTTTAGACATGTACGTATAATAGCAATTGGAACAGTTTATTTGTTTTTTTTTAATATTTATATATATATATATATATATATATATATTGACAAAGGGTATATATATAAATGTGTCTCTCCATTTGTTAAATCATCTATAAGACTACATCACATGCATCATGCATAGCAATCTACACCTATATCCATTACTACTATCTTTAATTTAATATATTATTTAGACATCAATTACGACTAGAGTTTGTATTTCAAAAGTAAAATAATAAAAGGGACAAAAAGGGAAATAAATTGTGAAGTACATATATATATATATATATATATATATATATTTGGACCGTATAAGTATGTATTAACGTCAAACTCTTGATTTCCCTTTGTGCCCTTCATTCTTCTCTAAAATTCCTCCACTACCGCCGTCTATAAAGCGGGATATATCGGGGTCACTAAATTTAATTAATAGTTAATGATTTTTTTTAATTAAAGTATAAAGCTTGAGATTTCCAATGATACTTTATTTATAATAATAATAATGATAATTTTAACAATAACGATATTAAACTTTAAAATGGTCTGACCAGATATGTGCTCCTATGTCGAGGCTAGATCTTATCAAGACGAGACGACCACCGCCAAACCCTATACACTCTTCACGTTCACTTTTCCCGAATATCCATACACACACACACACAACTATATATATATATATGTATACACACACGTATATGTAAGTATATATACGGAAATGAGAAGAGGGAGTAAGAAAATACCACATTAGAGATATATACCAAAAAAAAAGGTTCGGCATTACGCAATGACGTGCGAGTTGAAGTGACAAAGCAAAGCTCCAAAGGGAGAGAGAGAGGGGGTAAGCTGCAGTACCGTGGGTTAGTCAGTAATATGATCATCATATCGAGAGGTTGGGGATTAAACTTCTTGACCGTTCATTTATCGTTTGTCAATTACAACTGATTTATCTTATATATATGTATCGTAGGTTCGTGTACGTGGGTGTGGGATTTATCCGATCAACACATTCGAAATATAGTAGGTAAAGTTTATAATGTAAAAAAGAGAGTGAAGGGGAGGGAGAGAGATAATGTATTAGGAAACGTTAGGCGTTTCTCAGAGGGAACCTTACATACGGTCCAAGATCATCTTTCTCTTCCTGATCCGACGGTCCAAATCCAGTGTTGCTTCCGACCGAACCCGCCATTTTTTTCAAGTTAAATCTAAAGTTCATAGTCTCCATATGAACGTTCCCGATATGTTGTTGGGCTCTATGGATTTATAAATTTTAATATAATAATATGAAATCGCATTTCAATTGGAATTAATTTTAAAATTGATGGAATATTATTTTCATAAAAATAAAATTAAACGAATCTGAATCAAATTCTATTTAAATATAAGATCAATAGAAAAACAAAATGAAGACGTTATTTTTAAAATGCACGTTTTTTTAACGTAACCGGATCAAATCTAAACGAATATTTTCTCACCTTTTAGAAAATGTTTTGAATAAATATTACATTTCATTTACGAATTGACGTAAGCATTTCGCATGTAGTTTGAAACATATTCTGTCCATTTTAGCCCTTCCATAAGATAGTTTTTTCGTGCGAAATATATTTCCTATCTCATCAGGTTTTCGATTATTTATTAGATGGCGAGACTCGGTCCATGAATTGTGAATTGGTTTTCTTGTGACATGGATATTTTTTTATATCCATAAAAGGCAAATTAATGTATTTTTTTTCACTTACACACTTCCACAATCATCTGGAAAAAAATAGAATTTGAGATGAATAAGAATTAAAATCGTTAGATAACATGAATTATTCAAATTATACGTATCTTACATATCAACTTTCTAGGAATTATATATAGCACATATATAGTCCGTCCATATCACAAACATATAATTGCCAAAGAAATAGGGATGTCAAAGGAGCCAGCCCGGACCAGATCGGACCAGCTCGTTTCGAGCCAGCTCATTTTCAGCCCAGCTCGTTAAGCCCATTTTTATTTGGCCCAGAAAATTCCTGGCCCAGCCCAACTCGCTTAACTCCCGAGCCGGCTCGCGAGCCGGCTCATATTTTTGTAAATACCTAATAAACCATATCAAATTATACAAAATCATATCCATATCCAAAGTACACATAAATATAAAAAAAAATATCAATACATCTAAATCATATTTATATTCATAATCACAATCCATATACAAAAAACCATCTCCAAATAGATCAAATCATGATCTATCCATATACCAAAAGTCATCTTCAGTTTCTATCCATAACTATCCACATATAATCACATCCTAATCCATATACAAAAAACATCTTCAAAACCTAGTCCATATACAAAAAATCATCCCCAAAACCTAAACTCATATCAACTAATATCATCCCCAAAACCTGCATTCGTACCAACTTTCAAGTTTCAACTTATGACCAAAAAACATCCACCAACTAAGTCACCAAGACATCAACCATCCAAAAACAATCAACCATGCATTCAATTCAGATTTGTCGCAACACCACTTCCGCCTCCATTGCCACCTTCATCTCCACCATCACTTCCACCTCCATTGTCACCTCCATTTTCACTTGTATTATTGACAACTTCAATAACAAAAAGATATGTTAATAACAACTCATTTAATAAATCAGAAAAGAATAATAAATGTAAATGTTTACCCGTTAATTCTGAAAAACCTTTATACCAAGACCTAGCACATATTAACGATTGCACACTTGATGGCAGAAGTTGGTTCCGATACTTGTTCAAAATATGAGAACCGATACTGAATGACGATTCTGAAGCCACCGTAGTAATAGGAATGCTTAAAATATCGGCAGCCATAAGAGCAACATCGGGCATCCGATGTCTATTGTTTTTCCAATATCCCAAAACATCCATATCATGAAAATCCACCACTCTCAATCTTTCTTCATCTAAATAGATGTCCAAATAGGATCTTTCCCTTTCTCCTTCAACATCGGGATCATCCAAATCAAAGTAATCCTGTAAATTTAAATAATAATGACTATTAGAAAAAGTTCAAATTAAAAACTATTATAAAAATACATATATAAGATACTTACATCAAGTATATCAATCGTAGAAACACGATGAGATGTACTTGCACTTGGAGTAATAGCATATTGAGATGAACTTGCATTTGATGCTGGAGTAAGTTTGTCACTCACAATCTTTTGATACTCCCTGTACAGCATGAATAACTTGGTTTTGAGGAATTCCAACTTCTCATTTGCATTCTCTCCATCAAGTTCATTCCAACAACGCCTCAAGAATGGTAACTTGAACCTCGGATCAAGTATGGCACCCATAGCAAGTATAACGCTATAATGCTCCCAATATTTGTTGAACTTCTCTAGCATTCTCAAACTCATCATTCTAATATGATCATCGCTACTAACCACGTTCTTCTTCAGCAACTTTTCAATCCTAAAAATCTGTCCAAAATATAGATTTGAAGTACAGTAAGATGAACCGGACATCAAGACTGTAATCTTGTGAAATGGTTGTAGTAGCTCACATATTCTTTCCGCTCTAACCCATTCTTCATTCGAAGGACAATGCTTATAACCTTTATCGACCACTTTCAATCTAGCAAAGGCGCGTTGATACTTTAATGCCTTTTCAAGCATAATAAACGCAGAGTTCCATCTTGTAGGACAATCCGTAGTTAAGACAGCACTACCACCACCTTCTATGCAACTCTCAAAAACATCCATCCTTCCCTTTGAAGCTTTCACATACCGTACACTATCTCTAATTTTAGATACAGCACCACCAAGTGTCTTTAATCCATCTTGCACAATGAGATTAAGTATATGTGCACAGCATCTTATGTGGAAGAATTCTCCATGACACAATAAATTGTTGTCTAAGCAAAGCCTCTCCTTCAAAATCTCTTGACAACAATCATTTGCTGAAGCATTGTCTAACGTAATGGTGAAAATCTTCTTCTCTATCTTCCATTCCTTCAGCAAGTCATGAATCTTAGAAGCTAAAGCTTCACCGGTGTGCGGATGAGGCAAATCTATGAAAGATAAAATCTTGTTGTTCAACTTCCAATCTTCGTCAACATAATGGGCTGTCAAACATATATATCCTACATTATCGATGCCCGTCCAACAATCCGAGGTCAAAGATATCCTACTCGGAATCCTTTCCAATTCAGACTTCATTCTTGCTTTCCCATCCAAATACAACTTTTCAACTCGAGCAGCCATAGTATTCCTACTACAGAACTTAAAGTCGGGAACCATATAATTAATCCAGTCTCTTAAACCATCATACTCCACAAAAGCAAAAGGGAGGTCATGAGTGACGATGAACTTTGTTAACTTTTCCTCGGAAGTTTTCTGATTCCATTTCTTCGTTATTCTAACATTTCCCTCAGCATCCCTGAACACAGTCCTCAGATCCATACACAACGGTTTCTTAGGACATATATACTCCAAATGTCTTTTCAAAGTAGAAGTTCCATGTGCATCAACCCTTTGGGTATATGTTTGTTTGCAGTGATCACATAGAACCTGTGATTCACTAATCCGGGTGAAATGATTCCATACCTCAGACGTCAACCTTTTTCGCTTCTTCTTAGAACTTACATCTGTATTTTGAGTCTCTTCTTCTTGTTGTGTGGGTGCCGTATCTATTTCTTTACTTCCATCCAAATTTTGCGTTGAATCCATCTGCAAGATTACACACATATATACCAGATTATACATATACATTATATAAACATAGATACAGACTATTTATACATATACGTACAGTCTACAGATTATGCACATACAGATTATACAAACATACACGTTGAAAATCCATGAATCAAGAGAGAATAACACACATACATGAATCAAGAACAACTAACATCAGGAAACAAATCTGAGAAAGAAGAGATTTGTGAAGCTGTGAAAAGAGGCAAGAAATCAAACCAGCCCGAGGAGAGCAAGCGAGACAGAGAGAGGGAGATGAGGCCGAGACCGACGATGGAGGACAAGCGGCGACCGGCGACCGGCGAGAGCGAGCGCCGAGCGGCGACTGACAGTGAGCGCCGAGCGACGACCGACGAGAGCGAGAGCTAGCGAGACTGAGAGGGAAACGAACAGGACTGTGAGAGAGGGATACGAGGTCGAGAGAGGCCGACGACCGGCGATCGACGACCGGCGAGCGGCCACCGACGAAAGCGAGCGGCGACCGGCGAACGGTAACAATCTGAGAGGGAACAATCTGAATCTGAGAAAAAAAACTGAGCAAATGAGAGACAGAGAGGGAAACGAAAATAAAAGCGTGAGAGAGGTAAATGATAAAGAAACCCTAATTTTTTTTTTAAAGCCAGCTCCCGAGCCAGCTCACGAGCCAACCGAGCTAGCTCGTTTGGGCTCGGCTCATGAGGAGCTGGCTCATTCAGCTCGTTTTTTTTTGGGTTAAAAAAATCTTGGCTCGGCTCGGTGATAAACGAGCTAACCTCGAGCTGGCTCGCGAGCTCGGCTCGTTTTGACATCCCTACAAAGAAATGCATTATAATAAATTAATAACCGAAACCGAAATGAGAGAGGCGGAGAACAAAGTTAAAAGAATAAAGTGTCTGAAAGAAAAGAGAATAGGATTCGGATCTAAGATTTGGTCATCACGCAAGAAACGAATATTTTTCTTTGCGAATATATATATTTTTTGGTTTTATTCAATTATCCGCAAAAAAAAAAAGGAAACAAGGCCAAATTAAAGGTAAAACAAGTAAACGCCATATATAGGAAGAAAAGAAGAGAGGAGGGAAAGGTGGCGAGTCACGTAGCTCTTGTTTTATATAACATGCATGATCATGCGCATGCACCACACGAAATTTGTCTTCCCCCCCCCCCCCCACCAGAAGCAAAAAC